>NC_056616.1:27228276-27465776 GCF_018340385.1 Cyprinus carpio | reverse complement strand
TTCAAATAACATAGGAGAGCGAGCATTTAGGGTCCCTTTACTCTATTAATTGCCTTTCAACTTTGTTGCTTTAAAATGGACTTCTAGATGAGGCTTCAAAGACATCAGAAACACTTTTGGAAATAATAGAGAGGTGATGGAACTTGCTTTCATGCTTTCTGAGGCCCACAGACTCCATTTTCTGAAACCAAGCACATGCTGTGGTGCTTTGTAAAAATCACTATACCTTCATCTGGTTCAAGGTTTCTGAGGGATAGTAGCTATTCTAGGCCAACAAAGAACTGTACGTATAAATCGTGTCTAAGCCGAAACGGGTTTGGGTTGACAATGTTAGACACTTATTCTGACACTGGATTGAAAGGATGAATGTGAGCAGGAAGTCCAAGGATACTGTGCTTACACTTCTGTTTCTGATGACTCTTAATGTCCTTGTAATTCTTATAAATCCTTAGGAATCATTATTAAACAAGGAAAATGTTTCAGATGGAGACAACTGACTTCATGGTCAAGTTTTATAACGAAACATATTTTGCCTCTTTTGTCTTAGACAAATCAAAGAAAAGGTTAAATCAATTAAAAAAGAAACTGAATAAAGAGGAATGTGTAGAAATGTTTATGTCAATGCAACTGGGTCTGATGTATGATTAAATCACACAAATAGCTTATTTGATGCTTTCAAGGTACCGAAAATTGAGTTTTAAAACATCAAAATGTTGAGTGTTTTTAATTTATTTCTTCTGCACCTGCTTTATGCTCTGCACCTCCAAATATGCCGTGTCTATATTTCTGATATATAGCAGTTTGTCTTTCAGATCACCTGTGTGACAGTATCACAAAGCAAAGGCTTTCACTGTTAATTAAAAAAAAAAAAAACGCACATATATATAGTTTAAAATCACATCAGCTAATTTTACCCCACTGTATTAGTACTTATAGACTTGAGGATTTATCAAGTCATGACTATTTTACCTTGCCAAAACATCAAAATGAATAAGTAAATAAAGAGTTTGCAAAATAATAGTGAAGGTTTGACTATAAATTCTTAACTATAAAAGGGAAAGTTACAAAATTGGGGTTTAATTTCGAAAATGTCTCTTTTACTTTTGTGGAGAAAGTTAGTAAATTGGGGTTTATTTTTGTCCATTTTTCCCAACCAAAAGTTTGAAATGGAGACACAGCACAATGGATTGCTACGCGTTTCCTTGCGACACATTATGAATTTTTAAACAAATCGTTTGAGTAAATGATTCAATGTGTTTGAATTATATTAAACCAAAGTGCTTTTTTCCCGAGGATGGCGTATTTTTTCAATTGTTTTCAATGGGAGAGCCAAATGTTTTAAAACGCCGGGAGCATGCCAAGCACTGAGTGTCTTTTTCATGCTGCGTGCTCAGGCATTTTTTCGTTGAAAAACGTTAGGGTAAAACGCAGGGCATTTATAAGCATATATAAGTCATTATAGTCAGTTAACCAATCACAATAGAGGATGGGGCGGGACTAATACCGGTCAACCATCAGACCCTGCTTGTTCTACGGCTGAACGACAATGGAGAAGTTTATATTGCTTGTCTCCAAGTATTTATGTCAGTACTATATGGAATTGCAGGACTACAATAATATTGTTATGAAAAATAATGCTTGGAGAAACATTTCATTCGCTATGCATCTGCCATTCAGCAGACCTTCATCCACCACAGCATCTCAACTGAAAAAACGCTGGGCTGCAAAAGCACTCTGAAGTGCTCAAAGCTGGGCGTTTTCAGTGGGCTAAAAACGCTTTGGTGGACACGCGACCTTAAGGCCAGTAAATTATAGTTTTAGAACAAATTGGTTCACTGAATAATTAAAAAAGACAGTCTTTTGTTGCCACCTACTGGCGTAACATTGTAACATGCAGAAAAGGTTGCTGAAAAGTGTTATTGATATTATATATCTTAAAATAGCCATTATTACCACTATAAAGAACCGAAAGAAAAGATTTATGTCAAAGGTTCTTCATGGAACCACAGATGTCAATATATATGTATATATATATATATATATATATATATATATACATACAGTACAGTGCAAAAGTCTTAGGCCACTAGTATTTTCACCAATAAAAAATGGTTTTAAGTCGGTTATTTCTATGTTTTGCTGTAGTGGGTCAGTAAGAAAATATCAGTTTACATTTCCAAAGATTATTTTTGCCATTAAATGTAATAATCCAGTGAGATTTTTGTTTGCACAAGGAGTCTGACAACAACCATCATCATCCAGCTTGTCTGGAATAACATGAAGAAACAGAACAAACTGAGACAGACTAAATCCAGAAGAACTGTGGCAATGTCTCCTATATATAGGAGTGTTTATATATTTATATTTTTGAGTTTGTGAAAATTGTTAAAATAGTAAACTATACTCATATTACGCTGAAAATATTGACCTATAGAATGAGTGTACTTGGACTCAAACTGACTGTAGAATTTGCAGGGCTCCAGAGTGTCCCGTCCCTGTAAGAGACAACACATCTCCCTTCAGTGCAGCACAGCTGTCTGTGTGGAAAGAGAATACCCAGCAGCACCGTAACCCGTCACATCAATCTCTGCCCGCTTGACAGGCGCTATGCCCACCTGTTCGTGGGTTACTGCTTTCCTGGCCACAGCTTGAGCTACGTGTGTGACAGTCTGTGGTCTGGCTGCTTGTGCTTTTCAAGCCTCAGATTACGTATGTGCACTTTTATGACATCAGCTACTGTTTATATCACAATCTTATACATTTAATCTCCAATTGGCATGACATTTCAAACAGAGACAGCAGTGTGATACAGTATAACTTTCATAAAGCTATATATAATATAGCTATATATATATATATATAGATATATATATATATATATATATATATATATATATATATATATAAAATATATTATTAAATTCAAGCTGTACAATTATAATTTATTTTTAATATATATGATTTGTTTTTTATTGACTGATTTATTTAAACATCGTTTTAATGACTTAATCATGACATAATAATTCTTAATGTACTCTGGTGGACTGTTTAAGTGAACTGCACACAACAGTAAAATATTTTTTAAAGAAATGGTGATTTGTTACATCATCTAAAGTATAGGTATTTTCCCCTATGCATTCCAATTTTAATTTAAACCTCATTTTGCTTTTTCACACAAGCTTTTACTGCATGCAAAGTACACATAACCAAACTGTGAAATGGAGCTTACATCACTTAGTAGGCTATGCACTTAATCTGATTTGATAATTATGATGGAATTTAAGCTAAATCTTTTGATTTAATTGCATCATGTCTTCTCAAGATAATCACAGAGACAAATCTGATTTGAATGTGCATTCAGCACAGGTCTGATGAAATATCTTCAGATTTCATGCTAATATTGTAATATTAGTCATCAGGACTGAATGTATAAATAACACATGCAACAACTGTTGTGGAAGTGTGACTGTCTGCATGACTGGGATCCGTCAGATGCACTTAGTCACCATGACCTGATCATGAACTTAGTTGACATGCAAGCAACAATACAAACTTGTTCAATATATTCACAGTTTATTCAATGCAACTCATACACTTAATTAAATTGTGTTTATTTTTATTATGCTCTATACAACATATAGAAGGTAGAAAAAATATTATATAATTATATGAAGACTAGAATAATGGCTACTGAAAATTCAGCTTTACCATTACAGAAATAAAGAAAACGGCAACTGCAATTTAAAATTGCAATAATATTTCATAATATTACTGTTTTACTGTATTTTTGGTCAAATAAATGCAGCCTTGGTGAGCATAAGAAATGTAAAAATTTCTGAGTGAAATTTGTTTAGTATATCTTCATGTTGTCATAAAAGAACTCTATTTTTTACTTGCATTTGTATCCAATTCTTAAAAAAAAAAAGGGAAAGTGACGTGACATACAGCCAAGTAAGGTGACCCATACTCAGAATTTGTGCTCTGTGGGGCACACACACAGCAGTGAACTCACACACTGTGAACACACACCTGGAGCAGTGGGCAGCCATTTATGCTGCAGCGCCCGGGGAGCAGTTGGGGGGTTCGGTGCCTTGCTCAAGGGCACCTCAGTCGTGGTATTGCCGGCCCGAGACTCAAAACCCACAACCTTAGAGTTAGGAGTCAAACTCTCTAACCACTATAGGCCACAACTTCCCTTTAGTGTATGTAACTACAGGAACTGAAAATAAAGCCCCCGTTAGAAATATTCACTAGTGTAAAAAGTGTGACAACATGCCCTAATCTCCCTTTGTTCCATTATTTTCATTTTATTTGCATGTGTTTGCTGACACAACAATAAAAGTGTTAAATGAATTTGACAGTTTAAAATCAAATGCACATTATCAAAAGTTCACAAGTATTCTTACACATCTGTGGTGATTAAACACACTTACTGGAGACCTTCTCTAGAGGTTTACCTTCTCTAGGTAAGCACACCAGTTCAGTTTCACTCTCTACAGATCACTTCTCATCCTAAATCTCTTTCCCCCATCCCTTTCTCCTTCAGTTGCTGCTTTCAGCTTAATGTCTCTGAAGTCCATTAGTAGCCTCTCCGCCTCCCCTCATCCCATAAAGCCCCTGCACCCTAAAGGCACGGCCCTTAATGGCAGGGGTGGTTGGAAGTGAGCTCTTAACGGATCCACGGCAGGAAGTCAGCGGCTCTCATGTTACCTGAACAGGTAAGACAATGTTTGTTTACTTTTATCACTGCGAATCCGGAGGTCATGGGACATGAAGATGTGCTGAAGCGTTAGAAGGTAGAGACTTGTTGATGTTGAAAAGGCTGACACTCAATCCTGAGATCCAGACACATTCCTGAAAGCAGTCATATATCTGGACTGACAGTGGTTCTGCCTGGGCTGTGCAGTTATATAAGATCCTCTGATCTTCTCTACAAACTAAACAAACATGTGTCTGCAATAGTAAACCAAAGGTAGTAATTTTCTGAACAAAAGTGAATAAAGATGATAAAGATGTTGAGAGACAAATATTTTCATGAATCATCAGGTTACCTACTCAAGTAGGTGGCAAGCTGAATCAGATAATGAAATATGTACATCACAAATTGACTTTTACTAACAATTTTACAAAACTAAACCATACACTATATGGTTCACAAGTTTGAGGTCCGTAAGATTTTTTTCTGAGAGATATCTCTTATGTCCACCAAGGCTGCGTTTATAAATAAAAAGTGTAATATTGTGAAATATTATTACCATTTAAAATAGCTGTTTTCTATTTGAATATAAAGCTGAATTTTCAAGAGTCATTACTTGTCTTCAGTGTCAAAATTGTCCTTTAAACATCGTGTGCTCATTAATTCATATATATATATATATATATATTATATATATATATATAATCTATATATATATATAATATATATATATATATATATATGTGCTCATTAATTCATATATATATATATATATATATTTTAATTATTATTTTTGCAAAGACCTTCAACCCTGAAATGTGATGTCAACATTCTCAAGGCATGTTTTCAAAAGAAAAATGAATTAAATATTGATAATAGTCAGTATTGTTCAATGACTATTTAGTATTATTTTTTCAGTCAAAGCGGCATGTTCCTCCAGAAGCCAAGTGTCCAGCCTTCTTCATGGCTTCAGAAATGGCAGTCGGTAACAGCTTTACTTCCCCCTTGTTCAAGTCACTGAGATTAACACAGACAACCTGACGTGTGAGACAGCAACCTTGATCCATAAAAAGACCCAAGGCCCTTGGTACAAACATGCGAAGGTGGTCCTGAAATAGGAATAACCACACAAGCACTATTTACCCTTTCTGTTTTAAAAAGTTCTAGAATGTTCTGTTCCTTTAATCTGTTTGTGCTCAATGTGCAACACACTACTGTAAACGCTGCATTAGATAAGTGTGACATGACAAAAAAGGATTCCCACAAACTATTTTGCTTATTTTATGAAAAAATGTCTCACTGATAGAAAGTCATTGTTCAATGATTGACTCTTCATTCTCACACAGACATGTTCTGTCCATTTATCTGTCATCATCTGCAGGTAAAAGTGGTTATTTGGGACTTGAGGTTATTTAATATGTCTGATCCTGCTGAAAAACGTTAACTTTAAATAGCCATATTATTGTGTGCTTTGTTAACATTTTCACTGACATGACATTGAATTAGCCATAGAGAACCATAAACAAAGTCACTTTACTGTATGTTTTGCTTCTACGTCACGGTAGACAGTTTTGACAGCAGGAACTTTACTGTTTTGGTCTCTGTTTCACCTAAAAAGGTCCATATTTCCAATCAGTAGTTATAGAAGTGACAAAACGCGTACACATTCTCGGATTGGTTAATGTAAGCTGGCAATGGTTTTGTTGATGCTTGTATTTCAGCAATGAGCTTTGGGTTGGACCAAATGTCCGGTGTTTACATGTGTTCTCACATTCATTTAAAGTCTATCGCGGGCACATGCACTGCCAGGGGATGAACTGTTAGCAAACCTAAACACAGTCAAGGAAGAGCCCTGTTGAATTCCCATATTGGTTCAAGCAGGCTTGTGATTATTCGTCCCATTTATCCTGCTTTTAAAATCCTTCATATGCCACCTAACCCTTTGGCAAATGCCTGCCGTGAACAGAACAAAGTCCTGTTTGAATCCAAAGGCTTTGTGTTCTCCATCAGAAGAACTGTAGCAAAGCACAACAGTTATGTGAGGAATTCCCAGATCAAGACCTTTGGATTCATTGGCTGCTGTAAGGTGTGTTCAGCTTCGGTGAAAAGCCAAACACTGTGCACTGGAGTGAAATGCGATATCTAGTCTTAGCGCTTCAGACACAACATCAGGTCCTTCTAGATCGGCACGATGCTTAAAAGTTACGCTTCATCTCCACAAATTCAAGGCGGAATTTGAGTGGATTCTGATTATAGTGTAAACCCTTAAGCCGGGGTATTTTAACATAGTGCTGAAATGAATGCATTAGATATAATTTTAGATATCATATATTTCATTTTTGTGTGTAGTCTTCTTTACTGAACAAAGAAATCTCTGAAAGCATTTATAAATCATTACAAAAATGATTGTGGTCGTGGTATCAAATACGCCACAATACTTATTTTCATATTATGGTATTATAGGAAAGTTTTGACAAAAAACAAAACCTGAAAATGTTTTGCAAGGGAAAGTACATGTGTTTTCATAATGTTTTTACTTAAATTTGTGAATTTATACATCAGTTAATTTTGTTTAAAGCACATATTTTTTTGTTGAAGGCCGCAAAATGTTATTTTAGTTAATTTATTCAGATTATTTCTGTTGTTATACTGAGATATTTAAATGTATTTACAATATAATATAATATATTTATAAGTTAATATTGTTGAAATCAATTTGTATACATTTTTTTGTTTATTTATTACAATTATTTCTAGTCAATTAGTCATATATATACTTGCTTAAATATGTTTTAAAATATATTTCAAACACTATATTTCCTACAAATATTTTAAGGCAGTTGTATATTTAGAAAATATAATGTATTTGTAATATAATGTTATATAATATAATAAAATCTCTTTTTTTAAATTATGTGACTTTAGAAGTTATTTTTGTTGAAACCACACTTTATAGATCCTATAACATAAAGGTCACAAAATTAAGTTATTCTGATTTATTCTGTAGGCATACTGAGATACTTTATTACTTATTACTTTAATACTTTATATTTAAAAATATATATATAAAATTTTATGATATATTATTATACTTATATTTGTATTTAAAATCACTAATATAAGTAACATTAGTAAACAATGGTTCCTTCACTATTTATGTGATAGTGACATTTAACCTTACAAAAGAGCTGTTTGAAGTCAATGGTCTGATGTTTGTTCAGGAGGGGCATTGTGTTGTCCATTCTCTCCTGATGAGTGACAGCTCTAAGCTTTGGGGTTTAGGCCAAAGATAGAGGTTTCACAAACCTGCTGGTCTTAGATGTGGGATCAGTGGCATTCTTCATGCATTAAAGCATCGCTGCAGCTCTCCGACCTTAAAGAAGTCATTACCCTCATAATTAAAATTGTAACATCAATCCTGTGACATGCTCCAAATTGTTTGAACATGGTTTTGTGCTAATTAATTAGCTAGATTAACAGTATTACCTCAGAGCTGTGGTGAAGCGGTAATGCCCTTGATACAGAAAGGGCACAGCATTCCCAGGAACATAGTTTTGAGTCTGGCTTGCTTAATAATAAAAGTTAAAAAATAACAAATTATGCAAATCTATCTTTGTGATCTGTACATTGAAGCTGTCCATCAGATGTCTGTATTCAAATACTTACTGCTTATGTTGGCTAATGTGAAAAATACCACCAGCAGTGGTGTGAAAATTGACAGCCATGTGGCACTTGTGGATCTTCTGAATGTCATACAGAGCTTGGTCTTCAGCTCCGGCATTAGCGAGGTTCACATTCCTTAACCACTAGGGCGAGATCACACACACTCCAACATCTGCCTCTTCCAAAGAGATAAAAACCACAACCCTCATCATTTGCAACTGTTTCAGAAAAGACCACACAAGAAAGAGATGCCATGCGCAATTGGTTGTCATGAGGGTACAACATGAGCTCTTAAAGGAGAAGTTGAACATTCTGTCATCGTTTATTCACCCTCATGTCATTCCAAACCCATTTCATTATATGTTGAAAGTGTCAAGCTCTAAAAATGAAAAGAAAAAAAAAACCACTAAAAGTTTCATAATATTAGTCTATATGAATCAAGCACTATATTCCAAGTCTTCTGAAGCCATATTATAACTTTGTGCGAAAAAAAATTATAAGCTCTCAAATCTAATTTATGTTCAATTGTATTTACATATGGCATGTCAATAGGTCTTGTATAATTTGTTATTGTATACCTTGTATATCTTGTAACTGATATATAAGCACATCATTCAAAAGTTTGGAATCAGTGATTATTTAAAGGGATACTCCACCCCATAATGAAAATTTTGTTATTAATCACTTACCTCCATGTTGTTCCAAACCCGTAAAAGCTCTGTTCGTCTTCGGAACTGAATTTAAGATATTTTGGATGAAAACCGGGAGGCCTGTGACTGTCCCACAGACTGCCAAGTAAATAACAGTCAAGGTCCATATAAGGTTTGAAAGTCTGTTTTCTTTCAAATCAAAGCTAAATACATGTAGAAACAGCGCATCCTTGAAGCGTGGATGATACAGAAGAGCATACACAGCATACGGTGATATGGAGAGACACAGAGGAGACTGTTGACAATGAATTGTTGGATAAAGTTGTTATTTTTGTTTTCTTCGATTACAAAAAGTGTTCCCGTCGCTTCATATAACCCAGATTGCACGTCTGATGGCAGATGGAGTATTCTGACGACGACTTTCATACCTTTTATGGACCTTGACTGTTATTTACTTGGCAGTCAGATTTTGGTCAATGATAGCAGAACTACAAATATCTTTTAACATACTCACTCATCTCCCAAGAATGATTTAGCATTAGGGTTGAGTTCTTTTATTAACAGTAAGCTGAGGTGTGGCACAGTGCCCATCGCTGCCCGCGGTGTTTGTGCAGCTCAAAGTGTGTGAGTTTATACTGAGGCTAAATAAAAAACAATTCCCTCTGTGATTTGGCCAACACGTGTTTACATTCGCATCTCGACTGTTGAGGTGGGATTACCACAGCGATACACTGAGATTAGGTTTGGCAGAATTCTGATGACAGCTCTACTCGCTTGTTATAGAATAAATGATAGCTGGAAGCTGAAATGCTTTATCGTTGAGTGCATTCATTAGGACAGATGAAGGAGAGCTAAAGCACAGCAGCATCCAGAAGTTTCATGCTCATTCAGACTGCATGTGCCTCTTCACATGTTCCAGCCAAGAGGATTTTAAATGCAATTTCCAAAGAAAAGAACTAGCGTACTTTTTTTATAATTAAGTTGTACAGTTACTATAGGTAAGTGTTTATCTAAACAGCTGGCAGAAATGTGTGTGTGTGTGTGTAATATTATTTAATATGGTACTATTAAAGTATTACATTTATTCATATACATTTTATGATATATCTTTATACAACAATATATTGTATTAGTTTATGTAATAAAACATTAAAAACAAAATAATATACTATTGTATAGCCTATTTGTTTATAAATTAAAATATTATATATTTTTATATTTATATAATTAGATTTATAAATTATATAAAATGTGTGTAACACTTAGTTATATAAAATATTACATTCATATATAAAATGTATATATATATATATATATATATATATATATTATATATATATAAATATATATATGAATATATATATATAATTATATATACATAATATGTAATTATGGGTAGGCCTTTATATTTATTTATATATATATTTATATTTTACATATATTGTATATCTATCTGTATATAAATGAAAATAGTTTATTATGGTAGGCTAAAATTATATAAAGTGTGTGTGTGTATTAGTTTATATAAAGTGTGTGTGTGTAAAAAACAGTTATATAAAATATTAAATTATGTATATACATTCTATATATGATATGTGATTATTTTTGTAATTTTTTTTTTTTTAATATAGTATAAAATGTGTCTAAAAATAAATACACATTTCTATTCACCTTAAATTTGATTTTGGTGTACATTATGATATATGCATTTATATATTAAATATATGTGTTTTATATAATATTTAATAAAATATAACAATTTGTCAGTTTAATATTTTATAAATGCACCTTTAAATGATAGCTTAAATAAAAATGCTGTTGAAGGAAATATATGAAGGAGATAAATTTTATGTTAAGTAGTAGTCCCTTGTAAATAATTGTTAGTACTAGTAGTAGTCCTTGTAGTGTTGCGCACATCTCAGGGTTGTAAAAATTTTTATTTTTGTTGGAAGAGAGTGATAGTTATATAATGGTCATTTAACGTAACTAGTTGATTGATAGAGAACATTAGACTCGAGTTGATTAAAATGCCAGCGACCTGTTGATCTATTTTTTTTTTTAAGTGTGGGGATTTGACCTTTCACATGGCTGATCATGACGGTCCCTTCCACAAACGGTGGACAAAGTGACAACTGGCCGCAGATTCCTCGACACCACTCCAAAAAAATGTACACGCGAGTTGCGTTTAATTTTTGGGGGGATAATGTGACTGACAGCTCGGCCTCTCACCCCTAATTAGTGCTCGGTAATTTATGAGCTACTGCCGCAAGATTATGCATCACCATCACAAATCCTCCAGTCAGTGATACGGCGGATATCGAGTGTCGCTCTGATAGTAATTGCGCGCGCTTTGCTGCGGCGCGGCTCGAAATAGTCCAGTCATGATAATATTGGCGCGGAGTTACCGGGCAGAGATAATGTGCCAGCTTTGCGTAATCATATGATTTAAGAGCACATTAGCATTTGTATATCTAATTTATTGCATGCAATGTTTTATTTTTCTATCGCAATTAATTAAGCTAATCATAATCTTTTGGCATTTGGTCAGTGTTTTAAGTCAAAAGACCAGTTATACGTTTTATATTTATTTATATGCTCTTTAATCTTGGTTTAACACATCTGTTTTAAATTAGAAGATTTTGCGAATTCTGTAGGCCTGCTCTCTTATTTTTGCACACCATACTGAAAACCACACTGACACACATACTGCTCTTCAGAATAATCTTGTACATTTTAACTGTGTCATGAATTGTCTTTCCTAATTGTTTACTTTGTGAAGCTATTTCATTTAAAGCCTATAACCAGTAGAGCCCCACTAAAGGTCAAGAACTATAGACCTACAGAAAGTAATGTTGATTCCGAATACAGAAACTGACATTTAAAAATAATCTGTGACAGCCCTGCTCTCCTCTACGCTTGTAAATTCTCTATATCCAATCTTATGTATTTTTTTCTATATAATTTATTTCATTTTTGTTCATATGGCCTAGTGAGCTTGTCAATTTCATTGTCAACAGTACTGAATACTATAGTAGCCTACATTAATATAATGAACTCAACTTTGAACTCAAGGGACACAAACAGGCTACAAATACAACCAGAGTGACCAGAGTTTCAATGTCATAATTTATAAAAATACCTATGCTGCACTTTGCTGTCACAAAAACAAGTTGGCTTAGTAACTTACACCAGTTGTACATTTTGAAATGTGACTTGATCTGCCATATGAACTTTAGGACGCTCCTCAGTGCTGGTTTCAAAAAAGAGGCCTTTGTTTTACCCACTTAAGCGAGAGAAACCCCTGGCCACACATCTCTTGTCCATCATTGCTGTTGTCATAAGCCAATATTAATCTACAGCTGTCCGGTATTCACTGCAACCATAACCAAAAAGAAAAGGATCAAATGGCAGCGTGATAACATTCACTCTCCTGCTTTCTTTCTCGCTCCCATTTCCTTTTCATTGCCTGATGGCCGAGTGAACAAAACATCACACAGATTAAAAGTAGCCCATGGTTACATTCCTACTCATGTTGCGGACATATCGATGCAGAAACATTTATATTGAAATAAATAATTTAATCTCTGATGGTCTCGCTTTTGAGGTTTGGAAGGTTGCAGCAAATTCATAATAGTCTTTTGTTTCCTTTAAGCAGAAATAAATTTCAAGATGTGCCTGGTATGAAAAATTTAACAAGCTTTCTCTAAAACACTTAAGAGCAGCAAAAAGTGTGTATCGCCTGATTTTATTTCCATTTTTGTTTCGTACGATGAAGATAGACAACTGATAAAAACAGACAACACCTCATTCTCCTCAATGCACTGGAAAAATACTTTCAAAGGTAATATATTACATGTCATACATTCAAATGCACCGTGGTGAGACGTCACTCTATAGGCTGAAGGTGACTGAAAGTGGTTGTTAAAAAAGTACAAATGAAAGAATGAATATTTCTGTCATGCTGTTTGCTACGTGTAGCACTGGAAACACTAAGACACATAAAGTATATACACAGCACAGCGTAATGGTGTTTGTATCTACTTCCAGTTAAACCCACACCACTCCTCAGAAACAAATGAAAAGCCAAACCAGTTGTTCCCTTTCGCCGTGTGTCCAGATACAACAAAACGCCTGTTTAATGAAATCCAGGGTGCACAGTGCCATTGTGTGTGCGTCTGCTAAGTTCCACAACAGTTGTCAGTGACAGGTGCTGAAAGCAATATTGATAGAGTCAAGTGGCTTCAAATAGCCGCGCTCTCTGTCTTCAGAGATGATAGGGAATGCTGCTCTCGTATCAGAAACTCTATTCTTTTCTGCAAGTTCGTCCCCTTGAAGTAACGTTTGTCTTTTTTTTAAAATCTCATTTTGGGGTCAGTTTCGCTGAGGGGTCGGGGGAGGGAAGGGGTGAGAGCAGCATGCTTGCTCCTCTTTACAGTCTTTTCTCTATTGAGAGCGAGAGATAGAGTTTTGCATTCATCCGAAGGGTTCAGCTTAGGATGGTCCCGCTGCAGAGGGTGTAGCGCCGAGCTGCAAGTGAGACGAGAATCTGTTACAGAAAAAAAAAGCCAGAGAAAGACAAGCCAGCGGAGAAAGAAGCGGCCCGCAGTGCACTAAAACCAGTACAAGTCCTTGCTCTTATCCTGGCTCTGTAGACCTGAGAGGAAGAAGGAAAAGGAAGAAAAGGATAAAGAAATGAGGAGAGGGAAAACAAGCAGCAAAATATAGAGAAGTGAGGAGACTTCAGGCAAAGAAAGCATTGAAGAGTGAGAGTAAAAATGAGGAACGAAATATCAGCAGAGCAAAGGTCAAAATCAAAAACCTTGAAGATAACTAGATTTTAAACTCAGAATATGTACTTCAAGAAGCTCTTAGACATTATTATTTTTACTTTATATGTTTGAAGTTTTTGAGCTGACTTTTTATGCACCATTTTTAACCTACGGTGACCCTAGAATGTATTTAGACGCTTTAAGGCACACTTAAAAAATCTAAATGTCATTGCATTATATAATAAAATATTAAACTGAGTGGCATTTGCAGACAAATCATACTGGAGCTTTTCTCTGAAATAACTTCAGTTTTCAGTTTTCTGATTTAGTAGATGTATGATGTCAATTTTCCTAAAATTCACATAGGCGTCCTTACATAGTAACCACAGGTTTAGTTCATCACATTAACTACACTAAACTATGTTCGTAATTTTGGGGTTAGTAAGATATTTTAAAAGTCAGTAAGGTTGCATTAAATTGATCAAACTGACAGTAAAGATATTTACAATGTTACAAAAGAATTCTATTTTTAAATAAATGCTTTCTATTCAGCAAATAATCCTGAAAGAATGCATCACAGTATTCACAAAAATTAAGCAGAATTGTTTTCAACATTGATATTAATAAATGTTTCTTGAGCAGCAAATCAGCATATTGATTTCTGAAGGATCAAACGACACTGATGGTTTGATTTGTTATTGTGATGTTTAAGATTTGAGTTATGATGGAGAAAATTCAGCTTTGCCATGTATTAGTATATAGGTATTTTTATATATAAATATATCCTCTATAAATAGATCCTTTGTGAACTTCGTGCATAATTTCTACTAACATCTGGCAACCAGAAAGTGTCACAAAATGACTGTTTTTTATTATTTAAAGCCAAAACCTTGTTTTTAGTGACATGTTTTTCTTGCAAAGTGTTCTATTCTTTCAAATGAATGCCTTTTGTTTTGATATTTTGTTTTCAAATGCAGTGACTTCCATACGTTTTTTAAGTGTAGCTCATGTGAATAAACAGTGCTGCTGTATGTATACTGCATGCCGTTCACACCTGGATCCATGTTCAGACTCATATCAGAGCTCGCCGCTGTGAAAGCTCCGGTCCACGCCGAGCTGCCTGGCTCACTCTTGCTGATCTCGCATGGCGAGGCTCCAGGTGCGGGAACAGTGGCTGGAGGAAGTCTATGCGGCCGCACCGAGGGCACGAGCAGAGAGCTGTAACGGGGGTCAAAGTGCGTTCCGTACATGTCGTGCATGGAGGGCCGGGGGTAAGCGGACCCCTGGGTGCCGATGGCTCCACTGAGTGAGTAAGGGTGATGGTGGTGAGAGGGGTGCCAGCTCTGGGGGGTGGCTGGGTGAAGGTGGCTGTGTAGAGATGCGGTGGAGTACGGGTCTGCTGGGAAGGGAAGATCGTGGGAGGAACCCAGGGTGCTGCTGAGAGATGCTGTGACCGACGGCTGATATGCACTGTTCCAGAAAGAGGGAGGGAAGCTTCTCTGGCTCATAGGGAATGATCCGTCTGGGGAGAGAAACATTTAGATGTTCTGCATGTTAATGCACATAAAAGCATGTGATAATTCAAATATACAACATTATGAACCTTTAAATATTTTGTTTGAGATTAAAATAAATTGCCCACACATTTGGATTCATAAAACATAATTGCAACAAATTGATTGTAGAAATTATGTCCTGAATATCTTTATAATCGTGATTTAAATTGCATTAGCTTAAAAAAAAATCTATCTATTGATACTGAAACTGAAAATTGTGCCTGTTGCAATAATTTATATCTATGCAATCATAATTGATTGTAAAAAATGATATCCTAAGTTAACTATTGTTTTAAAACTCTACCTTTTGATAATGCAGCAATCCAAAAAAATTAATAAATTGTGCCTGTTGTGATGACTAATGTGAAATCATAACTGATTGTAAAAATGATGTCCTGTTTATTATTTGCATTACTTTTTTTAAAATCTATCTATTGATCTCACAAAATAATAATATTAATAAAATTGTGACCATTGTCATGACAAATTTCTGTACAATCAAAACTGATTGTAAAAATTATGTCCTAAAATTATTTTATATATTTATAATATACTATTAAATATATAACATTTTAATATAGTTTGATTAATTAGCATTATATTTTAAAAATCCATCTATTGCTTTTGAAACATTGCAAAAAAAAAAGGAAATTTGTTTCCATTGTCATGACTAACAGCTGTGCAATCATAAAGGATGCAAAGAAAAGTGATATTAAATTAAATGTAAAAAATTCTGTTCTAATTATCTGTATATCTTAATTTAATTTTACAATCTAACTATATCTATCTTGAAACAATGCAAAAAAAACAAAAAAAAACACGAAAAGTAAAATCATTCCCATGACTAAAAGCGGTGTAGTCATAAGGGATGAAAATAAACATATATGAATTATAGGATAAATGAAATTGCAGGTTGCATCAGATTCCCACCTCTCCAGGACGATGTACCTCTTGCGGTTTTGCTGTTGGTGGATCCAGGTGCGTAACTACTGGACTGACTCAAAGCCCGACTAAAATGTTCATCCACTACCGAACTGATGTCCCCTTGGAAATACGTGAATAGCACACATCTGGAGCTGATGTACTCAGCCTCCGGCGGGTGATCTTTCTCCCGGGCGCAATCCTCCTCTTTTATAGGTGGCCCGGAGATATTAGAAAAAGAAGAGCTGCTTCCGCTCACTGTTTCTGGGGATTCTTGCATTTTCGAATAAAATGCCAGTTTCTGAAAGCATGTAAAAAGTGGCAATTTCAGTTTCCATTCAATATTATTTCCATGATAGAGAATTACACTCACATACATTCTATTTAATACACAGACAGTTATAGGGAATCAGTATAGTCGTGTATTACATCAGTGTGTGTTTGCTGTTGCACAATATTTGTGTTCATATAATGTTTCAAACCCTAGCACACAGAAATATACTCTCCATAACGCATTACACATGCCAGTATTTCTACACTAAATATTAATTTAGGATAACAATATGAAATCTATAAAATACAGAAAATCTGCTTTCAAGTCCATTTTTCTATTCTCGTTATTAAGGATAAGCTTATGAAACAGTGTAAGAAAAATACGACTCAAATTAAAACAATTTCAGAAAGATTAAAAGCACATTTTGCTTAATAGTTAATAGTAAGTTAATAATCAAGTTAATATGTCATACATACTGATCATATAACATAATATAGCCTATACAGTCAATATACACTGTGTGTACATTTGAAATGATTAAAAGCAAACAAGTAGACAATATAACCTATGACATGTCATATTTAAATTCTTGCTTTTAATCATTTTAAACAACACTTAAACCCCCACTAATACGGTCACGTTGTTTTCCATTAACATTTAACTATGTGACTTGTTTTAAAACTGTAAAACTATTTGGTCAAGATTACAGGCGCAACAAGTCAAAGAAAGTTGCGCGCAAGGATTCAAAACAACATCCAAAACAAACAGAAATGCTGTAAAATCAAATTAAAGTGCATTTTCTTCTCACACAACAGAAGCATAATAAAGTTAACTTAAAAATTAACATACCTGATGGTGATATGGTGTGTATGCTGCGGTAAAATAAGGCTGAGGTGGACCATAAACTTGATACATGACATCCAAGCAGCTCATGGCGAAGACTGTTATATCACGTATAGAAACTTAATAGCGGAATGAGAGGACGATTCATTTGAAATATAGCGCTGGCTCAGCGTGCACAGACAGAAAATGAAGCTCCGCGTCGAGACCGGCTGAAGCTCACTGAGCAGCTTTTATGTTCTGTACTCTGTCTTTACGCACAAGTCTGATTCACTTTAAAGATTCGGTTCATTCAAATGATGAATGGTTCAGTGAGTCGATTCATTTGAATTATCAGTCAAACGGTTCCCACAAGTCCTTGTGCGCTCGATGCAGGTTCTTGCTTGCAGTAAAATAAATATTTATGTGTTGAAAAATCCTCGAACATAGCACTTGCGAAAGTTTTGTAAAACTTCAAATATTACGTTGTGTTTATAAGATGTTTCTTACCTCATCATGTTACTATGAAAGTTGAATTTCGCGTGATTAATAGAAACATGCAAATCGTTGCGTGAATCGCTAAAAAGAATCAGTTCAAATAAACGACTCCTGAATCGAACCTGTATGAAACGAGGCATTTTGACGTGTGTCTACACCAGAGACCATTATCTCCTTATTAATCGTTCCTGCAGGTAGCATAATGTCCCTTTAACCATCAAACTGTTCTGGTTTTACAAATAAAAGTATATTTTAGTTTTTATTATAGATTTGAGTGCATATTTAATAACAAAATATAGCCTACATCTTCTGAGACAGTGACTGCGATTATACAGTAGTCAACATTTGAAGTGGATCAAAACCTTTCATCAAAGTTGTATTAAAACCTAAAACCAAAATGTGTTCCTGCCTTAGGACAACTTTGATTCATTTTTTTGATCCACTTCAAATGTTGACTACTGTATATCTACATAATTACATTTTCTGGTCTCTTCTGTCGCACGGGAGCAAAATTCAAAAAGCTCACATCATTTGAATAATAAACAACAACTTTCAGCTGAATAGAAAATGTGTATTAGGCCTACAATATGATTGCTTGTACAAACTAAACAGATCAATTATCGTTAAATAAGTGTGCTGCAATCTATTTAAAGTGTCATTGTTTTCTGTGCCCAGTTGCCTTGGGCTCTTTAGATTTCCAGGTCAAAGGTCAAATAGTTTTCACGCAATTGGTACTGGGGTCAAGGGGCATTTTTCTGTCATTAGGACCCTTAAAATCAACAATATATTGCAACTGAGAAAACACTGATACACTGGTCCGTCTGAGACAAAGATGCTGCTGCTGTAGTAACCAATACACTTCAGAAGAGCAGCTGAAGTGGTGGCTAAAGCTCATCATGATTTTACTGGGAATTTCACAGGAATGTTTGGTATTCTGTCACGTTACTCACGTATAACCCACTTCATAGAGTCTTTCACATATTAAGCTAAACTAGCGCTGTCCAGAGTGCTGGAGGTGAAATATTCCAGTTATTTCTCAACAAACACTAATAGCAGTATCTGAGGTGTAAAGTGATCCTCACAGTTGTAACTTCTGTATTTACTGTAGTCGATTTTTCCCAGGATTTGTACATTCTTGTACTAGAAATTCCCATACATTTTCTAAGGGCCCAAACAATGAGACAAATGGTTTTCTATTCAACAACAAAACACTTTCATGAACTTGGAAAATGAATGGCTTGTCAATAGAGATCATCTGTATACCACAACTTTTAAGTTGACTCCCGTATAAACATAACCAAGGAGAAAATCCTTGTAGTAGAGGATGTCTGTCCATCCTGTCAATACAAATGACATTGTTAAATAATTGTCCACATAAAGATGACATTGTTAAAAAATACCACAATGAAATAACACATGCAATAGCATCAAAATTATGATGACAATTATGCAAACACATCTTAAAAAAATAGCCTTAATTTAAATAAAAATACAATTTCATATTTCTCAGAAAGCCATTAAATTACAGCAACACAGCAAACATATTGAAAACAAACACTGAATATTTTTTCATACAATCAACAGAAAATATAGCATGAAAAAAAAAAGTTGTAACAAGTAAAAAATACAATTGTAAAATAATCTAAAAACAAACTTTTTAAATCTATAATCAATTATAATTTGAAATAAATAATAATAATATTTTGTTCATAAAATAATTGTAAAAATATATTCTAGAAACATAAATTGCATTGCTTTGAGAATATGGCAATAAAAGATACAAATTGCTTCTAATTCAACTCATTGTTCACGCTTCAAGTTTAGCGCTTTCACACCTGTTCACAGATAGAGTTACAGCGTGCAATAACTCTCCATTTCTGATGTGACAGCTCTCAAACAATGGAGGTTTTAGACTGTGTAACCTGACAAGGTTTCTATTTCTACCCAAATAGCTTAAGGACAAGGAAATGTTGAGTGCTAACACCCAGCTAATAGGACCTAACCTGCTGAAACAACAGTGCATTCAACACATCTAATGAATCAGGGAAGATCAGGGCACATCACTTACAGCTTTAACCGGCCTGCAGTTTTTCAACATAGGCTCTTTGCTTTAATATGTGAGAATAAAGGAGTCTCTTGGCTTTGTGCCTCTGCTGACAGAGGGGACCCTTGGCCCCCAGTCATGCATTTGCAGGTAATCTGCCTGGGTACGTCAAAAACGAGGGAGAGGGGGGTAGGAGATGAGAGAAAGAGAGTGCAAAGACATTGTCAAGGCAAGTTGAAGAGAGAATGGAATGTAAACATGTACTTGAGTAAAGGATGTAGAAATGTTTCGACAAAATGGTGACACAAAGTGATTTTATGGCAAGCCCACATGGTGTTGCAATCCATAAGCACATTTATTAATGCCTGAAGCAAAAAAAATGTTGAAGGAAAGCCTCTCAGAATAATATGAGGGTGAGTAAATGGCAGAATTTTGGACTTAAAATTGTAGGCAAGCATGTCAAGAAGTGATTTTATTTGGACTGTGGTCAGGGACTGTGTCAACAGTTGAGCTCCATGTGTTGCTGATAAGGCAACAGAAGCCCTTGTGAATTGTAGGTTTGTGACATGGAAGTGAACCGCTGCACTCAATGTGACCACGGCAACTGTTGAGAGAAGAGGGGGGGTCTGCTGTGCAACACGAAACAGAGAGTGTCTGTTTAAGGAGAGCTGGAGTGGCACCTGTCCCAGCCGCAGAGACAGCACAACGTATGGGCAAACCATTTCAGGCCACTGAGGGTCTGTAGATTTTACTGTTTCATATTTGTGGGGGCAGAGTTCAGATTTAGGAAATCCAGGTGATACTTTAGACCTTCCAACATTTTCTTTATAGAATTGTTTGCTAAAATATTACATTTTCATCTATCTATCTATCTATCTATCTATCTATCTATCTATCTATCTATCTATCTATCTATCTATCTATCTATCTATCTGTCTATCTATCTATCTAAATCAATTATCATCTTAATCGAAAAAGCTTGATTCATATAAAAATATGACTTCATATTTCCCATTAAAATACAGCAACCTATTACCAGCCATTTACAGCTAAAATCTTGAAAAAGATTTGTACAGCTAAAATATAATAATGTTACTTTATTAATTGATTAATTTATTGCAGTTTTACATTAAATTCCAGTACTTTTACTTTGGGTCATGTCACAATTGAATTGTTGAATCATAGTTCTGAATCGATTAATCGAAATGGCCAGTTTGAAACGATTCAAAGAAATGGATCGAATTTGCGAATTAATGCTGTTTGTGCTAAATAAGTGACACTAGGACAACATCTGTATTGTATTGTATTTTATTGTCATTCGTTACACCTGCCTCAGGTCCAAATAAGGATAACTTCTAAGCGTAGTAACAAACAGATGTAGGCCTACATGAAACGAGTAGCCTATTATATCCGAATTCAAACCTTTTGTAAAACAAAAGGACTTTTCACACTTTGAAATAGTTAATCCTGGGTCATTCTGGGTTAACTTTCTTCATGTTTCACACCGCTTCCTACTCAGGGTTAAAAGTTAATCCTGGGTAGGCTATTCATAAGCTGCCGCTTCACACTGCACATTCCTAAACACATTCCCTTATTTGCATATGGACGAAGGCGGCACGCGTTGTGTTTCGTAACTTCTGTAGCCATACGCATCCACATTTACTGTATACTGTATATATGGCCAACTGTCATATCAAGTTACCCAGAATGGATGTTTCAGACTATATGGTCTCCGAGTAGGGTTACATAACCCAGGGTGAAACGTTAACTCTAAAAAAATGCTGGGTTAAAACAACTCAGGGCTGGATGAAATATGGACAAACACAGCATTGTTTTGGGTTGTTTTGACCCCGTGTTTGGGTTAGGCTACATCTGCCCACAACCGTCCGTTTTCCAAAAGTTTCTCATCCACACTGAAACTTCAGAAAAAAATTAAATTCTTCTTGCTTTTTTTGAAAGTTAAACATTAAATTCACCTTACTGTGCATGTGTATGGAACTGACATAATAAGTTTTCACACAATTCAGTAGGATCATTACTTTGTACTGCTCTCTTGGATTTCAAAGATTCCGACTGTTGCCTTGAGTTTTTGTGGATGGTTTTGCTGCCTGCCCTGACTATCGCCTGTGTCTGGATTACGCTTTTTGTCTTGCCCTTATATATTACTATTTGCTGGTATTCGGACCTTGCCTGTTTTTGACCACAAACTGTTTTAAATAAAGCTTGCAGGGCCACTGCTGGCCAAATGGGTGCTGAAAGCAGAATAGTATTGTTGTGTCAACTCCTTCAAAAAACAAACAAACCTACTATAAGGGGTTAAAATAGAACTTTAATAAAATATAAAAGTAAATTAATTAATTAAATTGTATTATTTATAAATTACAATTGTAGCTCTAGACAGTTACCTATGGCTAGGATTTTATTAATACCGTTGTCTGATTGATTTTATAGTCTCAAACATTCAGAAATCACACAAAATAAAATTAAGCAGTTATACAATAAAACAATGGTTAATTTTGGTAAGGGTTGTGATGTCCACATGTTTTTGTTGAAGAAATTATAGAGGGGGAAGCATTTCTATCGCATTATTACTGACATTAAATATGTTACTGATGTCAACGGTCAAAAAAGTTTCACAGGATTATAAACATTGCCTGCAAGTTTGCATGGGCTTTTTTCTTTCTCTTTTCTCTGCAAATGAACAGGCCCTGAAGATCCAGAATAGCTTGGCACGTGTGCTTATACTACCTACTGTGTTCATCATAAAATGCATTTTATATATATATATATATATATATATATATATATATATATACTGAGTGTAATGTTAATGTTTAGATTTTTTTATTTATGCATTTTGTATATGTTAATATTTACACAGTTTTTTTTTTTTTTTATGTTAATTTTAATATTAATATTGAACGTCTACTATGTTAATTTTAATATTAATATTGAACGTCTACATTTTTTTTAGCGGCGATACTGAAAGCTTGCATTTGGATCTATAATCGTTGTCACATCAAGTCCTCATTACAGACGACTTCACCTATCACAGTTCCGGCAGCTTTATAAAACACCAGATCACCATGGATCCAGCATCACGCCTCATTCGCCTCTGTCAAGGTAATCGCTCCATTGAAGTATATGTGGCAGACTTTTGTGAACTGTACTATCAAGTAGACTTCAATGATACTTTCTTAAAATACATTTTTCATTTTGGTTTGAGTAAGGACATCTTAGCTTTAATGCCAAGCAATACCCGTTACTGGACACTTGCCTGTTATATTGACTTTGCTTTGCTTTTTTGAGTGGCTCTGCATTTACTGTGGGGATAGCTGTTGAGGAACCTTACTATCCTCTTGTATCCACCACACCAGAGTATTTGCACGTCATGTCTGGAATTATTCACGACATGCCACAGTCCGATTACGTCATGTCTGCTACTCCAGGGCCTGTTCACGTCATGCCTGCCAAGCCAAAGCCAACTCATGTCATGTCTGCTACTCCAGGGTCTGTTCACTTAAGGCCTGCCAAGCCACAGTCTGCTCACGTCATGCCTGCCAAACCAAAGCCTGTTCACGTCATGCCTGCCAAGCCACAGCCTGCACACATCCACTCTGTCAAGCCAAACCTTGTTCACAACATGTCTGCCAAAGCCAGGGCCTGTTCACAAAATGGCTGCTGAGCCAAGGACTGTTTACAAAATGGCTGCCATTCAAGAGACCGTTCACAAAAAAGATGGCAACCATGCCTGAGTGTCACCACAGCCACCATCCCAGAGCCTCTTAACACCACAGTCGCCATGCCAGAGTCTCGCCACACCTCCGCTGATCTTCCAGAGTCTCTTCACATCTCGGCTGATCTTCCAGAGTCTCTTCACATCTCGGCTGATCTTCCAGAGTCTCTTCACACCTCCGCTGATCTTCCAGAGTCTTGTCATGTCTCGGCAGGTCTTGGCTGATCTTCCAGAGTCTCGTCACATCTCGGCTGATCTTCCAGAGTCTCGTCACGTCTCGGCTGATCTTCCAGAGTCTTATCATGTCTCAGCAGGTCTTGGCTGATCTTCCAGAGTCTCGTCACGTCTCAGCTGATCTTCCAGAGTCTCGTCACGTCTCGGCTGATCTTCCAGAGACTCGTCACATCTCGGCTGATCTTCCAGAGTCTCGTCACGTCTCGGCTTATCTTCCAGAGACTCGTCACGTCTCGGCTGATCTTCCAGAGTCTTGTCATGTCTCAGCAGGTCTTGGCTGATCTTCCCCAGAGTCTCGTCACGTCTCAGCTGATCTTCCAGAGTCTCGTCACGTCTCGGCTGATCTTCCAGAGTCCCGTCACATCTCGGCTGATCTTCCAGAGTCTCGTCACGTCTCGGCTTATCTTCCAGAGACTCGTCACGTCTCGGCTGATCTTCCAGAGTCTTGTCATGTCTCAGCAGGTCTTGGCTGATCTTCCAGAGTCTCGTCACGTCTCAGCTGATCTTCCAGAGTCTCGTCACGTCTCGGCTGATCTTCCAGAGACTCGTCACATCTCGGCTGATCTTCCAGAGACTCGTCACGTCTCGGCTGATCTTCCAGAGACTCGTCACATCTCGGCTGATCTTCCAGAGACTCGTCACGTCTCGGCTGATCTTCCAGAGTCACGTCCTGTTGCGGTTGTGTTACCGCAACCCCCCACAGTCCTGTCAATAGAACCTATCATTAAGCGTTACAGGTTGGCATCCAGCATGGAGGATCCACCACTGGAGTCAACACGACAACATATATGCCTAAACTACTCACTCTAGCACTCCTGTTCCTGAACTGATTCCCCTGTCTGCAGCACTTCCCATAATGGGGGTTGCTTTATGAGTTGTTTGGGGTGCATACACTACCAATGAAACGCCTGCTGCAGTTTCTCCAGGGTTGGCAGTGCATGCTGTAGAACCTCCCGATGCAGTGGCGCTCGCTTCAGCTTCTTGCACAGTGGTGGCACCCAGCAATGCACTCCAAGCCTCTCTTGTCACAGCCACGGAGGCTGCCTATGTACTCTTGTCCTGTCCTGAACTGGCTATGGAGGCCATCTACGAACTCTCATCCTGTCCTGAACTGACCATGGAGGTCGTCTATGAATTTGTGTTCTGTCTCAACCCAGCCACAGAGGCCGTCTGTGAACTCTATGACTGTCCAGTTGCCTCTAAGGAGGCTGCCCATGAACTCACTGTGTGTCCAGCCTCAAGGACTGATCCTGGTTGTCTGAGCATCCAGCCTTGGCCCTTGGAGTCTTGAATAAATGGTTTATTTTTTATGTTTCAGTGTCTCCGATGCCTTAGTCTCTGCCATGGCTTACTTATCCATCTGCTCTGCCGTAGTGGACCTCTGCCTTGCTCTGGTGGTCCTCTGCTCCGCCTTGGCTTCCTGCTCCACCAGCTCTGCCTCACTCCCCAGGTCCTCCATGGTCCATGGTCTGCCATTGCTCCATGGCCCTGGTCCTCCAGTGTTTCACTGTCTGCCACTGCTCCATGGTGCAGGTCCACCACTGTTCCACAGTCTAGACCTGCCTCTGCTTCATGGCCCAGGTCCTCCAGTGTTTTTCGGTCCAGGTCCGCTTCTATTGCTCAGACCTGGCCCTCCGTTTGACCACAAACTGTTTTAAATAAATCTTGCATTTGGATCTATCATTGTTGTCACGTCAAGTCCTCATAACAAACACAGTGTCTCCATTCAGTCATGCCCTCCATAAAGCTGTGCTTTAGACATGCTCATCATGTCCTTCTCAGGTCTGGTTTTTAAACCATTTCTGTTAATTTTTTTTAAAGTATTGAATTAAAAATTTGTACATTATATTAAAATGCTTGTTTGTTTGTTTTTTAAATTCATACCCTTAAAAGTGTTTTATTAACAGAATATTTCAATTTGCATCTCAAAAACTATAGAGAACATTTTTATAATGGCAGGAATGTTTGAGCTTTGATTCCGGATAGTATAAATAAATGGGCTTTTTATTTTTGCTACATCTATGCATTTAAACACAGTCACTTAAAACCCTTTGAAATTGCAATGCAGAGATAGGTTATTGCAATGTGCAGAAATACAAGACAAAATTCTCTCTATTCAGAGATTAAATTAAAAAACTACATCAATTCTGCATATTAACTTGAAACAGATATGTGCCAAAATTCAGCACGGATGATTTTTAATTACTTTTTCATTCACGGTCAACTTTTAATTACAGAAACTGATTATTTATCCTTGCCAAGTTCTTCTATTATTCTGTTTGGGCAGTGTTAAAACGTCCTTTCAGAAAAACACTTTTCTCCTGTTTTATTGTTAAAAATAAGCCACTGCCCAGACATTTAAACATAAAACTCAATAGCCCATACAAGTGTCATTATGTTTTGTTAAATGTGATTTCCATTCATTTTTTAAAGTTATTCTTACTGTTAAGAATCGCAAGGCCAGCTATTTCAATTGATGTTTGAATAACCCAATGGTTTGGTGGAGCTGTTTGGCCATCATAGCTGGTGCAGAAAGTACTAATGGAGAGTTCCTGCTGTAAAAACCTTGAAAGTTCAGGGACTTTCAAAGTGTTAATGTGCTTCTACTTAAGAATTACTTGCACCAATCAATTTGAAATCTCCTGTTTGCACTGTCAAACCACAAATGCAGTCAGTCGCTGTGGTTCCTTTATTTATTTGTTATCAAAAAATAAGATAATTGGCAAGGAACATGAATCTCTTTCAAAGAAATCATAAAGGAAACCTCCAGTTTGACCTTTTAGATAAACAATGTGGAATGTGAAATTTACTTGGGATTCATCAGCACATGTTCTACATGCATTACAGTTCATCTGAGGATAATGTCTCTGGGTACTTTGACGGATGCTCAGGAAGACATTTTCATTTTCAAGTGGTTTTTGTTGTAGAAAAAGATAATGTTTTCTCCTGAACAATGCATTGAAAATTGCTCTGTATATGAGTACCATCATCCAATTAGCTAGTTCTTAAAAGAGAATATGTCTGAGATGCTATTTTAGACTAGAACTTAAAGGACCATTTCGTGGAAGAAAGTGCGTTCTTCTCCGTTTACCTATTTGGAAGAACTCTTGAGTTTTGTCTCATAAAGACTACAGAGAGATGCTGCCATTTTAACATGAAAAGAAATCATTTAAAAGTTTGTAGCTTGTACAAGGCCATGTTATGATTGTGTATGATTTATTTGCAGAATATAATTTTTGACAAAATGTTCATTATTCAAATATTACAGCATTTTGTTCATCCTTTGTACTTTGTATTCGGAAATATGTAATTTGGTTGTGTATAAATTTGTTTCTTGTTTCCCAGAACAGGGTTTCCCAAATGGGTTTGTGAGGGAAGTGCAGGGGTTTTGATGAAAAGCTAATAATTAATTAATAAAAAGGTAAATTTAAAATTCTTTTTTTTTTTAAATAAAGGAAAATAAAAGACTAAAGAAAAAAATATTTGTTTATACCTGCATGTCAATGGCTTTTACTCTGAAGACTTCTTTGAGTGTGAACCATCCTTTTATTGCTGAATGATTTGGGAAGAATTTGAAAAATTGGGTTTACTTTTTACAAGTATCAACTCAAACAAGTATCAACTTTTAAGTTTTAAAAACTCTCTTTCCTTTTGAATTTTCATAGGCCACAGTATGAGTGTAAAATAATAACAATAATTATTATTATTTGATTACAATTACCAATCATTTTATTGTGATTATTATTAAATAAAAATATTTAAAATTAGGGTTGCACAGCGCATATAAATTAAACCACAGCTGCTGTGATTTGACAGTTATCCATATCTCAATATCAATTAATAAATTATCACACAGACCTTACAGAGAGAACATCAGGAAGCAGCATCATATGTGTTAAACTATTGTCGGATACTTTAACCAAATGATGTGCATATTTATTTGCTGAAAGACATGCAAAAACTAAAGTATATGCAAATTAATATGCAATGGCATAGAAACAGCTTTTCTTATTGGAAATTAACTCCTTTTACTCCATCCTCACTGTGCCCATTCAATTGCAGATGCATTTAGGGGTTTTGATTAAGCCTGACAGGTCACAAGTGGGGCAAAAATTCTAGGAGGAAGATATTAATGCTGCATTTTCACAGGGGCAAGAAATTCCACCCGGCCCAAATGTGTTTTGGCTTCAGTCCTAGCTCCTTGTCAAACCCATGACTGTCAGTCGGTGCGCTATTTCTGGCAGGGACTTGGATCCAGGGCCGGGCACATTAGTGGTTAAAATTAGGGTGGGCCGTTTGTAACAACACACACTCTCTTCCAACAAAGGCATGCGACGGTGAGGATAACGAAGCGCTAGGGTGCGGTGTCATGGTCATGTGCCGTCCATCATCCTTGGGTCCTGTGATTCGGGAGACAGCTGAGAGCGAGGGGAGCGGGGCGCTGTTTGTGGGCTTCTGGGTAGTGGAGGACACCCTTAGGCCAAAGCTTTTAGTGCAGTATGAAGTCATGAATGGGGTCCTAAAACATTATCAGTGCTGGTTGATTGAAACTCACTGGAGAGACAACTAGCGCGTGTGTATGTGTGTTTGGGATCAAATGGGTTAGCTGACAAACGAAGCGCTATCTTTGTGTTCTTCAGCTCCGGTGGGGCGATAGGGCAGTCGGTGGACAATGCAACACAATATAACGTGATTTGATTGTGCCTCTGCAGACTACATGGGCAGATGTGTCCTTGGTCTCTGAGCCCTCTATTGAAGTTTTTGTTTCTACGTCTTATTTATAAGAGGCTATTAGGACTGTGGGACAGCACACATCTCTGCAAGAAAATGAAACACATTTTTATTAACAAAAAAATTATCATTTTAAATTGAATCTAAAGATCAGCATTTAACCAGTATTTAAATATTTATATTCTGCCCTTAGAAAATAAGCTTTTGGTAGAATTTATTAAAAAAATAAATAAATAATAAATAAATGTTTCATTTGACTGTACTGTTATATGACTAGTTGAAAGTGTAATGCACATTTGTCTGAATGGTGACAGTCCTATGAAAGCTAAACCTTGCTGTACAACTTAGGGGCTTTTTACTTTTTAGTATCGATGCAGTGAAGTTTATTTACTTTTCTGCTTAGCAATACTCAGACTGAATTATAGCAGGAAGTACACTGAAAGATAAAATTGCAAGAAAAAACATAAAATACAACAATACCTGAGAAATATAAAAACAAAATTTTCAAAACATACTACTCCAAAAAAAAAAAAAAAAAAAAAATGAGAAAAGATATACATATGCACATATGTACATATACGTCTGTCCATTTAAATATCTCCAGTAAAAGAAAGTTAAAATAAAGTTTATAGAATATCTTTATCATTAGTATTTGTAGTCAAGTTGTCACTGTGTTGGTAGATAATATTGTTTGAATGTCCTTATAATGTTAGGTTTTAAAGGTCATTGCGAAATTCTCTAAATGTTCTGATTACATTAAAAGATGTTAAAATAAATGTGGATGTTATAGCTTAGATGACATATTTTATTCATACTCCCTTAGTGACATTATAATCAACATTCCTAGAATGTTGTTAATTAAATGTAAAAAAATATTATTTTAATGTTTGAAGACCCCTATGCTCATTATGGCTGTATTTATTTATGCACACCAAGGCTGCATTAAATGAAGTTTTTTTTTCTCTTTTTTTTACAATTTAAAATGATTTGAATATATTTAATATATATATATATATATATATATACAAACCCGATTCCAAAAAAATATTGGACACTGTACAAAAGTGTGAGTAAAAAAAGGATCAAATTTTGAATCAAAATTTGAAGTTCTTTGGGGGGGGGTGGAAAACTGGGACGCCATGTCATCCGGACTAAAGAGGACAATGGACAACCCTAAGTGTTATCAGAGGCGCTCAGTTCAGAAAGCCTGCATCTCTGATGGGTATGGGGTTGCATGAGTGCATGTGGCATGGGCAGCTTACACATCTGGAAAGGCAGCATCCCAATGCTGAAAGGTATATCCAAGTTCTAAGAACCAACATATGCTCCCATCCAGACGTCGTCTCTTTCAAGTGGAAAAGACCTTCATTTGCATTTTCCAAGCATGACAATGCCAGACCACATACTGCATCAATTACCAACATCATGGCCTGAGTAGAAGAAGGATCCGGTACTGAAATGGCCAGCTGGCAGTCCAGATCTTTCACCCATAGAAAAAACATTGGCGCATCATAAAGAGGAAGAGATGCGGACAAAGAAGACCTAGAGACAGTTGAGGCAACTAGAAGCCTGTATTAGATCAAGAATGAGACAACATTCCTATTCCTAAAGTTTGAGCAACTTGTTCTCCTCAGTCCCCAGATGTTTGCAGACTGTTATAAACCAGAAGAGTGGGGGATGCCACACAGTGGTAAAACATGGCCTTGTCCACAACTTTTTTGAGATGTGTTGATGGCCAAGAAATTTAAAATCAACTTATTTTTTTTCCTTACAATGATACATTTTCTCAGGGTTAAACATTGATGATATGTCATCTATGTTGTATTCTGAAATAAAATATTGAAATTTGAAACTTCCACATCATTCCATTCTGTTTTTATTCACAATTTGTACAGTGTCCCAACTTTTTTGTAATCGGGTTTGTGTTTATATAAATATAATATCAAGAAACATTTCTTATTACTATCACTGTTGAAAATTAACTTTTTTCATGATCCTTTGATGAATAGAAAGTTCCAAAGAACAGCATTTGAAATGAATCATTTGTAACATTAAAAATATCTTTACCGTCACTTTTGGTCAAATTACAACATCTTTTACTGAATAACAGCATTCATTCTTTTAAAAAAAATCTTACTGAACGCAAACTTTTGAACTGCAGTGTATTTTTTCAGGAAGGTTATTCTAACATTCTGCTCACAGACAAGAAATCTTGACTGATTTGTCCTTTTCATTCATTCGAAGGTCCAGAATAACCATATTTCTTCAGTTTAACTTTTACTAACTGGAAGTTGCTTTCAGAACATCTTATTAGCTGTGTGTGTACATATGTGTTTGTTTGTGTGTTTTATAGGTGGGGGCCAAGCAGACGAATAATGTGAAACGATGAGAGACAGCTGATGACAGCGAAATCAGATTAGCAGAAAAACAAGTATAAGGTACATACCACAGGAGCACCTAAAGCCACCCAGTGCCTGCAGTCAGACCCCGGTGGTGACAGAGGCAGCTGTCCTGTCTTTTTTTCCCTTTCTCTGTCGCCATTAATTTCCTACAAAGGCCCCCAGTGACAGTTCCCTCATAGTGGCCATACTTGGAAAGAAGGTGCATGACAGACACGGGGAGAATGGGATACACAATTTGGACTCATGAAAACAGCACTGAGGGACCACAGAGAGGGAGAGGGAAAAAAGGAAAACCTTTGCACTTCCTTGCAATTATTCTGTTAAATCATGGCTTCTTATACATTTTAAATGCAGTAAAAATAAAAAAAGTAAAAATATAAACACTACCTACAATAAATTCAATGCATCCTTGCTAAATAAAATTATTAATTTTGTTGAATTTCTTTTTGCCATCCCCATATTTGGAACAGTAGTGTAGTTATTTAAAAATATGTAAATATACAGAGGTGTAATATTTGAGTGACTGTCTTGGCAGTAAAGCTGTGTGTGCAATATAATGTGCCACAAAAAACAGCAGTGTATAATTTTGTCATTCTGGAAAAGTTAAACTGTTTTGGAAACGGCTAAGCCACTGTCAGACTACTGAAAATGTAGTCACATTAGTTGCACTGCTAATTTGAGTTAGTTCTCAACATTGAAATGCATCATGCAACAATTTGACAATTACATTTCTGCAGTGATTGTGTGGTTTAATAATCAATTATAATAATTATAAAATACTTGGAATGTACTATGCATTTATTATTTTATATAAAAACAATCCTTGACATTTTCAGTTTCAGTCCACCAGTTCCACAATTTGTTTTCCTCCAGTTTCATATCATACATTATATTTTAAGAAATCACTTTAAATTATACCAAAATTTGATTCAGCTGAACTGAATGATGTGCCAATTTTAGATTTCAAGTTGCATTTCATCATCTAGGAAAGAATTGTGATGAAATCCAATTTTTGTTATAGCAAACATTCAGAAGAAATAACAAGTTTTGTAGGTTTGATCATTTTACAGATTCAGTTTTAAATTGCTAGTAGAAGTATCTTTTGCTATATGGTTTCTTAAGAAACGGTCATCTATCTGGTAGTTGCTCCTCGGGGCCCTAAATATTGCCTCTCAGCTATGTAAATGAGGTATGTTAATGAATAGCTTCTTTCATCACATGGAGTGCAAAGCAACAATTCTGTCTATGTGTACCTAGGCTTGTGTTTATGAAGAGAGTGTGCCAAACACTCAGAGTAAATGAAAATATACACTGGGAGAACCATCCCAGGCATCTCCTATAACAAGCTGCAGAAAGTCTCTAAAGCCTTGCTGCAATGTTGTGGGGAATCTTGAGAAGCTGAAGCTTAAACCACCATGCCTTCAAGCCTTCAGCGAGACCTCAGGGGTGAGGGGGTGTCTGTGGATCATCACCACCCGCTCACACGATTAAAATGAGTTTCCAGGATCTGGGCCACAAAGGTTTATGTCACGGACAGCTGGAAAGTGATTTGCTGGAGTCTTAGTGGAACGAGTTGGACGTTCATTGTGTGGTCTTGACTTAAACCTAAACTTAAGCCACATAGTGTCTCGACTGAAAACAGCTGAAAATGCAGAGTGATTGTGTGAATACTGGGTTTGCTACAATTGAGCAATGCACTTGGAGAATGCACACTTTTACAGCATGGCACCTTGGGGAACCTCACTGGTTTCACTTACTTATGGATCATGTTCAGCATAACAGGAATTCCTGATTCTTGCCTCTTTTTTTTTTTTTTTTGGCGTCTCAATAAAACCAGACACAGTGTAATAAACATGAACGTACAGTATTAAACCGCATCATCTTACTCAATATAGAGTGTCAAGAAGTCAATCACAAATGTTGATATAGATGCGATGAATGTCACTGGGCCTCAAAAAAAGCAGAACAAACGTCTGCATTGTTTGTACAAACCTTTTTTCTTACATAAAAACCACACAAAAACTGCAGCTTTTCATTCAATGTTTTATATGAAATAGTGGTTTTCCCAAATAATTTATAATATGGGCAGATGTGTTTTACCAGTTACTATTACAAAATGTATTTATTTATTTATTTTTTATTTATTTTAAATAATTAGGTTTATAACATGACTAATTTTTAATATATAGTGTTTAAAAAAAGTGGAAAAAAAATCTAATTTTTTAAATAATTGAGTCAACAGGTTGACTTGATTATTTTTTGATGTCTGGAAAATGTATTATATAATATATATATATATCTATATACATATATATGATTATCTATATATATATATATCTATATATATATATAATATTAATATATATCTATATATAAAAGTATATATTATATATATATATATAAATTGTCACGTTATAAACCCAATAACTTAAAGAGACAAATTTTGAAAAAATAAAAGTAAAAACAAGAAAAAACCTTGACTTATTTTTTGGTGTCGTAAATTGTTTTTTATTATATATTATATTATATATTGTATTACTCCTATTTTTTATTATTATCCAGACTTAAAAAAAATCTGTGTTATTAACCCCATTTTTTAAGAAAAAAAAATCATCTTGAATACAAATATTGAACTTTGCACAGTATCTGTCATAATCCATTTGTTACTGGACCCTAATCTTACTCTTGTAATCAATAACTTCGATGTACTGAGGAGCCCAGCTTCGAAAGGGCTGTCGTCGCTGTCCATGTTTACACATTGCTTTGACTTGATCAGGTTTCATTTGAGAACCTAGAAAAGCACTTTTATGTCAGTAGCTTGGGTCCTGTGACCAGCAGGGCCATCATCTTGCAGTATTTCAGGATGAGGTCACAATCTTTTTCTTTACTCAGGCGCTCTGCCAGGTTTCTCGACACCTGGCTCGGGACTGACGGCTCTATGGGCGTCCCCATGAATCACCGGTCATGTGGCGGGGCCTCCACACACTCGGACAGACACCGAGTTATAAACAGCCCTGTAACCCTAGTAGGACAGCTGAAAAAGAGACTCAAGAAACAAAATGAGCGGCCAAGAGAGAAGCAGAAGAGATCAATGTATTTGTGTGTCGTTTTTAACCCTTTGATGCAGGTGAGTGTGATTTCACCAGGTACAACATGTTCTTGGATCAACATCCTTGTTGATCCTGAAACAACATTCCAATCAACCAATCAGAATTGAGATATAATTTTTCAGGAAATATCTGTTTTAGGCTTACAGTCAGGGTTGGGTGCTTCTACAAAAAAAATAAAAAAAAAAAAAAAACCCCTTGGTAATCAGCTATCATTTCCCACTGATTTTAGGAATAAATTATAGGGTTAGGTTTTTTAGGGTAGGGATTGGGTTAGTCTATATTTTTGGACCAATAATGTTGATCCAGGGATATCATCAAAAGATGTTGATCCAGGAACATTTCTTACCTGGCAAAATGACCTTTGATGCACAACATGGGTCTAAAGTGACTGGACGGAGTTTAATTTAAAATTAATTTCATCATTCAGAATTCCAGGAATTCCTTAATTAACTTTTTTTTGATCATTACAAATTCTTATGTTTAATTTTTGAATAAAAAGCGTTTGTGAGTCACTTCCCTTTTAATGCACAGCATGGGTCTAAAATGACCTGTATTCATTTCCAATGTTATTTCAGTAATGGATGAGTGTTTCTTTGGTGAATCTCTGAAAGAAATGCATTTCATCATTTATTTTTCCAGGTATTCATTAAATATCAGGTTTTTGATTTCCACAAATCATTATGTTTATTTTTCCTTTCTTCAATTTATATATATATATATATATATATATATATATATATATATAAAACACACACACAGTTTTTGTATTTCTACATCAGTTGTACACACATGGGTCAAAAATTACCCATATAGAAACCTTTGATATTTGCAATTTATTTACTGCAGACAACTATTCACTTGCCTCCAGTTTCACAACTCAACATGGCTGCTTTTATATAATTGATGCATTTAGTCTTATTTTATAATTTATTACCACAGAAAATATTTGATATACTGTACAGCTTTCCTAGATGAAGAAGACTCATTTGATGACACTGAAGACTTGTCTGATGAGTCCTCTGAAGAGAAAGCCCAGCCCAACAGATTGAGGAAAAATTTGTATCTACTCATGTAAGCGCAGAACACCTAGTTGGCCCATGGTGCAATGTGCTGGATGTTGCCACCATCATTGCCTACACCAGGGGTGGCCAGTGTTGGTCCTGGAGAGCCACAGTCCTGCAGAGTTCAGCTTCGACCCTAATCAAACACACCTGAACAAGCTAATCAATGTCTAAGGGTTACTAGAAAGCTAGAGGCAGGTGAGTTTTTATCAACCCTGCAGGACTGTGGCTCTCCAGGACTGACACTGACCACCCCTGGCCTACACCAATTTCACTGCACAACACCCTGATTACATGGGTGGTGTACCCAGTGCATGACAGCTATTCATCAAGGAGTCATGCCATAAAGCACTTGGAGGGCAAGGCCCCATCTTCAAAACCATATTACAGAGGCAATGGGAAGATGTGGGATAAAAACAAAACACAGTCACCACCCGGCAACAGGTATACATAAGGCAGGAGAGGAGGAAGAGGTGCAGGATCTGGCATTTCCAGTGCACCAGGCCTGTGTGCAAGAAGCACAAACCTGTAGTTGTCATTTGTGAGGCATGTAAACACTGAGATGGCATTTTTGAGATGGTGCTGTACCTGTGTGATCCATCTATCTATCATTCTGTTTGTCTGCTGTCTATCTATCAATGTGTCCATTTGTCTGTCTGTCTATCCGTCTGTTTGTCTGCATTGAAGTGTTAATCAAACACATTAGTCTTTAATCTATGCAAACTGATATGAGATGCCTGAGGGGCTCATAATTAGCTCATTAGAAGTGTGTATTTGCAATAATTAACATCTACGTATCGTTAAAACCCGTTAAGTATGCTGATGCCGTGGAGGGACACGGACATGTTGAGCGGAGACTTTTCTGAGGAATACATTACAGTTGCCGTGGGCTCAGGTATTCATCAGCGTCAAGTCAGACGGGTCATTTATTCTGCAGCTATAAAAGGCCATCATTATACGGCCCTAAATACACCATTTGAAAAACATTTCTCACATTTTAGCTTTGCTCCATTTGGGGTCATCTGAGAATTTGTTCATTGACGCATTGATATCGCTATATCGCTCCGGCATCACCTTAATTAAACATATAGACATATCTCCTAATTAAGACCCTTTTCAAGCCTTTTCAATGTCCTCCTGGAAGAAAAGGCCTGTTTTTCTTGCCCGTCTCCTCCCCAGAATTTTTCTGCCTCCTCCAAAGACTTTAATTGAATGCTCATATAGTGCGTTTGCTGTAGGTGAGCAGGCGGGACAAAAGGCAGGGCAGACGATGGGATGAAAAGGATGTCGCCAGCTTTAGGAGCGTTGCTACAAACGCACTCATTAACAGATGAAAGATCTGCGCTCTACATATTCCTCTAATTCACACTGCAGCAGGTGCAAATCAAAAAATGATTGTGGCTTGGTGATATGACTCTTTGACCCTGTTTGTTGGTACAACACTCTCAAATGATTGCTTGTGCGTGCAGGGCCTTTTGTGTGAGTGGCGATTTTTCATTATGACGTATTCTTAAGAGACTGATGTGCACTGTTCAAATACATCAGAGTAACTGTTGTACTGCATGAATTTAGTAATATGTATGTTCATACATTTTTGAAGGGAAGATGTTTTATACAATGGAGTCAGGAAGCACATGTCTCCTTATAAAACTCAACAATATAGTATTAAAGAAGGTCCAAGAATAAAGCATCTCAATCTATTCTTCTGGTTTCCATGCAACCTGGAATAAAAGGTTGAGCAAGAAGGTGGACTGATAAAATAATTCAAGGACTCTTTCCACGCTAAAACAATGGAAATTGCAAAGACAGAAATTCCATTTCAGAAGTCTCCCATATGTGCTTGATTATTGGGCAGTTCAAGTTTCTATGATTTTCTGACCTTTAAATGTGACTCGGGTCCCTCTTTCAGTGAAAGTTCAGTTTTATTATGTATATCACAAGTTCATAAGTCCTAAATGTAATAGCGTACATCTAGGAATAATTAATGTTCACAGCACAGATGTGGCATGTGTGCTGATATTTAATACTTAGGTTTAGGAGGTTTTAAAACGTGCCTTCCAAACACCACTAATTAGTGAACATCTCAGACAGAGATTTTTCCGGTTTGATTTAATCTTGTTTTAAATTCAGCCTTAAAATATGCACGTATGCATGCATGAATAAATGATAAATACCTGCTATAGTTATATTACATTACCTTATTTGTCTTTTTTTCCCCTGTGGGTTTTATTCTTAATATAGTGAAGACAGACGAAATGAAATATTAAGGATAAGAGGGAGGAATGAGAACGGGAAATTTGTCATTTAAAAACTGCTCAAATTAATCGATTTCTCTTTCATACAATGGATCAAAAAGTAAAGCAAAATAAGTTTATTCTAACCTGTGGCCACCTGGTAACACTTGAAAAGCACTTTATTCTTCCATACAGTGACTTTATATTGAGGAGGACTACATGACTACATACACATCAGACAAACCGATTGTCATTAAAGTATGTGCCACATTCTGGAAGTCATTTATTTTTACCTTCCCATTGTTAAAATGATTCATCTCTAGTTGAAAGAACATCATAACACAAGAAAGTTCCTCTTCAGAACGCTGTTGATTTTCCACAGATATTGAGGACTGTTCCATCAAGGTCAAACAAGAAAAATAGTGCCCCTCGAGAGGCACCAAATGCTTTAATAAATAACATCTTATATATAAAGGCAAGAAAGTGTTTTCAGTTTATATTGTTAGCATCCACATACATCATTCTCAACAGATCTATTAGTGGTCAGAGTAAAGTGTTAGAAAGTAGTAGTGAATATACATCTGAAGTGATTTATTGTTGTTCAGTAAATCTGTTATATACACACACACACGCACGCACGCACGCACACACGCACACACACACACACACACACAATACATGATAAGTATAATTAAATGCTATGACTTACTGTCCTATTTTCCTTTCTCAGCAGTTTATTCTAACATAATAAAAAAATCATGTCCATTTATTTTATATATATTATTAATATATGCATCTATACAATACATGCTAGATATAATTAAAATAGTTAAATATATCATTAAAAATAATTAAAATATGTAATATAATAAATAAATGTAATGACTGAATGAGTATTGTCCTGTCAGCAGTTTTTTAATATTAATATTACATACATAAAATAATATTAAAGTCAGCTGGCTACATAATGAATCACAATAAATAAAGCCCATAGCTTATTGCATAGCAAAATTATATTTTGTATAATACAATATAATTTGTCATAATCCAATTATTTTAAAGTAGCTTTTTATTTTTAGGTTGAGGTCTAGTATGTGTTCTTTAAAAAAAAAACGCATTACCGTCACTTTTAAATGTTGTCTTAATATTTCTGGGAGATATTTGTCTTTGCACATTTCGACCGCCCCATTGAAAAGAGCCCTGTCACACCTGGCCATATTCGCCCAGACATCACATGTCTTGCCTTCACTGAACCTCATCTGGGCTGCCATAGAGACATGGGACATCCTCACAAAAGAGACACTGACACAGGCCTGTGAGGCAAAGGGTCTGTAACAAAGAGACGGGGGATGGGGGACATCCATTTAGCTTGACATACACAGTCAAACGCAATAGCGAAATATCAAAAAGCTACCCAGAACAACAACAAAAACCCTCGTGTGATTCATGCATGTTCTTCATCAAATTCAGTCAGCTGCAAATTATATGAACACCTAAGAGCATGTCTGCATATAGTGTTTTTACTTACATTATGTGGAGATTTTGTTCACATATCTTTTGCTTCTTGATGCCGAGGCATGAGCGTGGAGGAACATATTCATTTGATTTCACCCATTTGACACTTTAATTCCATTTGCATCAAGTGGCACTCACAAGTGGCGTCTCACATCCCGCTCTAATTAAAATGATGTAATGAATAGAGTCCTTTCACTCCACCCAGCTAAATGATAAATGTGTAAAGACTCCATCTCCAATAGACCCTCCGTCGAATGGAGATCATACAGGGCAAAAGCAGGAGAGGAACCAGCTGGATGCTCAGTGTTTGCATAGTTCACACTGCACGATTAAGAAAGCTAACGACTGGATTTGCAATTATTTTTTGCTTTAAAAAAGAGCATGGGGTGCACAAAAGAGGTTAAGCTGTTTTGGCCAACCTGATAACCATAAAGACGGTGAAACACTGTAAAAGGAAAATCAGAATGCAAGATAAAAGCAAACGTAATCTTGCAGAAAAAACCCAACATAATTAGCATTTTCCTGTTTTTCCCATAGTAGCGAAAAAAAACCAAAAAGTATACAATTAAGCTTTAAGAAAAAACAAGTCTTATTTGAACAAGTACTTTATCTTGTTTTATGACAAATCTAAAGGGATATTTTTTTTTCTTGAAAATGCGTTCTTGGTAGCGCATGGTAGCAATGCCAAGGCCATGGGTTTTATTCTACTGAAACTGTTGAATGATCTATCTATCTACTATCTATCTATCTACAGTATCTATCTATCTATCTATCTATCTATCTATCTATCTGTCTATCTATCTATCTATCTGTCTGTCTGTCTGTCTGTCTGTCTATCTATCTATCCTATCTATCTATCTATCTATCTATCTGTCTGTCTGTCTGTCTGTCTGTCTGTCTATCTATCTATCTATCTGTCTATCTGTCTGTCTGTCCCTCTTTCTGCCTGTGTATTTCTGTCAATCTGTGTGTGTCTGTCTGTCTTTCAGTGTCTGTCTGTGTCTTTTCTGTCTGTCGGTGTCTGTCTGTCTGTGTCTTTCTGTGTGTGTGTGTTTGTGTATGTGTGTCTGTCTGTCAGCGTGTGTCTGTCAGTGTCTGTCTGTCTGTCTCTATCTGTCTGTCAGTGTCTGTGTCTGTCTGTCAGCGTCTGTCTGTCTCTATCTGTATGTCAGTGTCTGTCTGTCTCTATCTGTCTGTCAGTGTCTGTCTGTCTGTTTGTCAGTGTCTGTCTGTCTCTATCTGTCTGTCAGTGTCTGTCTGTCAGCGTCTGTCTGTCTCTATCTGTCTGTCAGTGTCTGTCTGTCTGTCTGTCTCTGTCTGTCTGTCAGCGTCTGTCTGTCTGTCAGTCTGTCTCTATCTGTCTGTCAGCGTCTGTCTGTCTGTCAGTGTCTGTCTGTCTGTGTCTGTCTGTCTGTGTCTGTCTGTCAGTGTCTGTCTATGTTATCTACAGTGCTGCAGGAGGTTCTCTGTCAGGCAGCCCATGAGAGATTCCTCCACACATTTACCACCAGTGAGAGAAATGCCCACAATGCTCTCCAAATACTGTTACAGCGGCCTGTTGCTCACTCCAGGTTAGGGCACATGCAGTTGTGGAATTCTTGAGCTGCTTGTTATTCAAAACCTTTGAGCTGATAGACAGCCTTTGGCTGTGAAGAACTGTGGGGAAAACTGTGAAGGCCCAAAGGAAATGCAGGTAATTATTATAATCAGCACTTGGATGTCAGAACAATGAAAAATATGTCAGTTTTTATACATACAGGTCTTTCTCAAGTGTGAAAATATCAACCCAAATAAAGATTTTTAAAGTCTTGATTGTCAATGATCAGTCTCAGACTCTCAGTCTTGTTTGCCAAGAAAAGTCAATTATTTTTCTTTATTTCCTTTATTATTTTTCTTACCTGATTTGATAAATATTTAAATATAATAAAATGTTATGGGGTTTACACTTTTTTTCCCAATAGAATGAAAATAAGTCTTATTATGTTGCTACACAAGTTAATTTACTTTGGGTCTTTCACAGCAAAAAAACTGCTGTTTAAAGATGCATATTTTAGCATTTCCTTCTAGGTCCACTAAAAGATAATAGCTTTTTGTTTTATATTTATTTATTAAGCTGCTTTTATAAAGGTCCTTAAAAATGAGGAAATGCGCAATCAAAAAATGTCAACATTAAAACACAAATGTTTTAACATTTAGTGCAACCAGATTGAAAGGGCTTTGGTGTATTCAAATACATCATCATCTAAAACAGAGATCATAATGCATGAAACAGGTTCATGATGCAGAGAGAGAGAGACATTAGTCTTCAATCTCCTGCACTACACTGCCCCTATGTGGACATAAAGCACTAAACACCTAATACTACTCGTACATGAGGATATGATGATGCATGTGGCATTAGGAGAGAGTCATTAAATTGAAAAAAAAAATTAGACAAAAAGACGGAGAACTAAAATTAGTTAGCACTTCTTCTCCCCATATGCCAAAATGAATGCGACTGAGAGCAAAATGTCAGGTTAGCTTAATCATGGATTCTTTTTTTTCTTACAAACATGCAGCTTTTCACTTCACAAGACGTTAATTAATGGACTGGAGGGGAGTAGATTACTTGTGGATTAATTGTGGTTTGATGCTAAGTTTCTCCAAATCTGTTCGGCTAAAGAAACAAACTCATCTACATCTTGGATGGCGTGAGGGTAGGTGAATCTTTGGCAAATTTTCATTTTTGGGTACACTACTTCTTCAACCCATATAGCCTGATAATCTAAACCGCTAATGTTGTATCAGTACAGAAACATTTAAAAGGACCATTCACCCGAAAATTGAATTTTTTTTAATTATTTACTTGCTCCATACCTGTATAAGTTTCTTTCTTCTGGTGAACAGAAAAGAATATATTTTAAAGAATGTTGGCTACAGCAGAATATTTGTAGTCAATGGCTACCATCAACTTTGGTTACCAACTTCTTCTTGTGTTCAGCAGAACAAGTTTCCCATCTTAAGGCCTCTGTTACTCATTTAATTGGCTACTGACACTTAGAAAGTTCTCTGACAACCTGTTAACAAACCCCTATGGGAAATCTAATCAAAAGCCTCCTTTGCAAACTGTACACAGTGATAAAGTTCCTTCATGGATGTGTTGCTATAGATGCTGTAGGGCTTTTTCCTCTCACCCCTGAAATCTCAAGTGTTGAGGAAACACTTCTGCTGCAGAGTTGATCCTGGCGATAACATGTTGACTATTTTCTGTCTGAATGCAGTCTGCATAGCTGTGTGCCGCCTGTCATTAAGGCTTTCTGTGTGAGCAATGAAAGCACAGCTAGGCTGCATTTATTTAATCAAAAAATACAGTCAAAACAACAGTTTTGTCAAATGTTGTTCTAATTTGAGATAAATATTTTCTCTTATATTATATAATATTATTAAAAATGTAATTTATTCCTGTGATGCAAAGCTGAATTTTCAGCATTATTACTCCAGTCTTCAGTGTCACATGATCCTTCAGAAATCATTCTAATATTCTGATTTGCTGCTTGAGAAACTTTTGAGAAAATTTTTGTGGAAACTGTGATTTTCTTTCTTTTTTAGCATTCTAGCGATTTTGATTAATAGAAAGTTAAAAAGAACAGCGTTTATTTGTTAATAGAAAGTTAAAAAGAACAGCGTTTATTTGATATTGTTTAAAGTAGTTACTGTCACGCATCCATTATTCTTTTTTCAAACTAACCAAAAAAAAATCATACAGACCCCAAACTTCTGAATGGTAGTGTTTCTGCAGTATATATTATGCAAATTTTAAGTATGTATAGATATATATAGATGTCATATTTACAAACAAAGGAATTGTTGAATAAAGTTGTTATTTTTGTTTTCTTCGCTTACAGAAAGTGTCCCTGTCACTTCATATAACCCAGATTGCACGTCTGATGGCAGATGGAGTATTTTGACGATTACTTCCATACCTTTTATGGACCTTGACACTGTTATTTAATTGGAAGTCTATGGGACAGTCACAGGCCTCCCGGTTTTCATCCAAAATATCTTCAATTGTGTTCCGAAGATGAACGGAGCTTTTACGGGTTTGGAAGGAGATGGGAGTAAGTGATTAATGACAACATTTTTATTTTGGGGTGGGGTATCCATTTAAGCTGGCCCAATAGATACAAAAACATCTTATGTACACATAAACAGTCTGGGGTCAGTAAGATTGATTAATTAAATGACTGATTTTTAAAAAATAAATTAATATTTCTTTATTCCGCAGAGGTGCATTGAATTGATCGTAAGAGACAGTAATAACATTTTGATATAAAAGATATAGAAGATTTTCTTCTTCAAATGAAAAACTGTTATTTTACACTTTCTATTCATCAAAGAATTCTGAAAAAAAAAAAAAATCACGGTTTCCACAAAAATATTAAGCAGCACAACTGTTTTTTAACATTAATAATGAAATATTTCATGAGCATCAAATCAGCACATTAGAATGGTTTCTGAAAGATCATGTGACACTGAAGACTGGAGCAATGATGCTGAAAAATTCAGCTTTGCATCAGAGGAATAAATTACATTTAAAACATACTAAACTAAGTAAAGAGTTGCACAATAGTACTGTTTTTACTGTATTTGTAATTAAATAAATGCAGTTTTGGTGAGCATAAGAGACATCTTAAAAAAAAAAAAACGTGCAATGAATGATGGTTATATTCCTAGGCTGAGAAAGAAAGCTACAGATGTGAATTAAGATTTGAAAGCTATTGTGAGAAGATTGTCAATGATTATAAAAGCGTGAGAAGTAAATATGATTGTGACAGTAGTCAGTTAAGCACACATTACTGCACTAAATCTATCCATCTCTCTCTCTCTCTCTCTCTCTCTCACACACACACACACACACACACACACACACACACACACGTAATTACACAGGATCTGTTGATCTTTGCTCTGCCAGAGCTGCATATGGAGTCTCCTGCCTAATGCAAAGTTCTAGTTAAACATTGTCCCACAGTTTGCGTTCTGCATTCTGTTGTTTTTACACTAAAGCCCAGGCAATTGTTGGAGGCATTATTGACTTTGTAATTAAACTATTATAACGTCAGGATTTTGTAATCATTACATTTCAAGCCATCTGTTCCTGTCTGAGGCCCGAAATGGATTTTCCCTTTGAGGAGATAAAGGCCAGCACAATGTGGCCGGTTTTATCATTTACCGTCACGTCTTTACACACAGACAAATGCTGAAATCCTCATCCAAGACGTGCGAGTTTGCACCAGCACCATACATACAAATATATTATGATGCAGTTATATCATTTCAGATGATCTGATTATGGATTTATTAGCGTCCATCTGCTCAAAGACTAACAAAGCTGAATTTAAAGAACCCAGGGATTAATAAACCACACCAAAAGAGTCACAATGCATGAACAGCTTGTGTCCTGGATGCCTGGTTTTAGTCAACACCTTTATCAACGTGATTGTTAGCAATGCAAGAAATCAATTAATATCTTAACAAGAAGATAACACCCAAATTAGATTTTGAGTAATTTGTAATTACCTCAAACTAAAACTACTCAAAAATAATTAATTGAAATAAAAAATGGAAATTAGAAATGTTGCCTTGGCAAACTAACTAAGCTAGGTTTAAGTTGAAGAATTACTTAATTTACTTAAGTTGAAGAATTAATAAAATTACTTACTAAATGTAAATGTTATGGAAATATTATTTGTCTATTTGCACTTCAAGAAACCCTAGAAACAGTAATTATACTACTATTCAAAAGTTTGAGGTTGGTGAGATTTTTGAAAGAAGACTCTTATGTCCAACAAGGTTGCATTTATTTGAAACAGTGAAAACAGTACAATTTTGAAATATTATTACAATTTAAACTGTTTTATATTTTGATATATTTTAAAATGTCATTTAAATTAAACCTTACAATTAAATAATACAATCTTAATACAATTAAATCTCCTTGGTGTGAACCATGGTTATTATATTATTTGTGTAATTGAAAATATAATTCAAATAAAATTCAAATATTACATACAAAAACATAAATGAAATGAAAAATTAGAAAAATTTTGCTTTGGCAACTAACTTTAATGGAAATAAATTAAACTTAGTAATATTTAATAACATAATAATAGAATAAAAACACAATCAATTAAATAAATGACAAAAAATTTAAAATTAAACAAAAATTGAAAAATGAAAATATAAAATGAAACTAAGTGAAAATATTAATAAAAACTAATAGTATATAAATACAACTAAAATAACTCTGGTGTGAACAGGCCTTCATTATATCTGATCTGAACATCTGCTCTATTAATGTCCTGCTGCTTTCATGCTCGTCTCGTTTTAATGACTGCATTAGTAATGTCCTTTATGGATAAATGCTTTTTCCAAGAAAGATATCATTTGAATTCAAAGGCTTAATGCCTTTAATTATGGAAACATTTGTGGAAACATTTACGAAATGATATGAGATGGTCACAGTGTAGATGTTTTTTAGCTTGTAGTTTATTAAACAATAAAGTTAAAGTTTGACCTCCAGAATAAAGAAAGCAAAAAAATTATATATATATATAGGATATGGTATGAGATGGTATTATTTTTATATTAAAGAAAGCAAAAAAATTTTTTTATATATTTATATTCTAGGAACAATTTTTAAAATGTTTTATGTAATATAATGAAAATGTTTTATTTAATGTTATAATTGGGCCATTACCTGTCATAATCCTAACTGTAAGCACAAAGAAACAACAATTTAGTAAATCAATTAGTCTTTTTGCAATGTAATTGGCAATGAAAAATACAGATGAGCTAAAACATGCCTCACCTTCTGTGAGTACAGCAGAGATGTTGAACTACAGATAAGGTTTCAGTCAGGACGGCCCTCCAGTTGACCCCATGAACACAGTGTTAATGGGGGGCAGAGACGACACCATTTCTCTGATCTCTGTGGTCCCCTGGAGAGGCAGCAGTGCATTCTGGGAGTGATAAGGAGCAGGAGTTCCATACATGCAGGGTGTCGAGACGGAGCAGGAATGAGCAATGCTGGATCCTGAAATAGGACAATATAAAGAAGCATGAGACAGTAATGGAAGATATGATATATAAAAATGGCCAAAAATAGCCATGCATAACGACATCATTAAATATAAAAGGGAGACTGGGGCTAGTTGTCACACTATGTATAAGCACATACCTTAAAGTCTTGGTAAAAAAAACAGCTGAAAATATTCACTATTTGTCTTTGTTTCTTGATTGTTTCTACATTAATAGAATTACTGTAATGATGCTGAAAATTCAGCTTTGCATCACAGGAATAAATTAGATTTCAAAAGATATTCAAAAAGAAAAAAACTGTTATTTTAAATTTTAATAATATTTCACAGTATTGCTGAGTTTTTGAACAAAAAAATGCAGCTTTGGTAAGCATAAGAGACTTCTTCAAGTCTCTATAAAAGATTTTTGAAAAGACTCCAAACTTTTAACGGTAGTGTAAAAAAAGTGATGCATATAAAAACATGTGACAACTTGCCTAGCCTGAAATATAGTCCTGAGAACAGATATCTTTTGTTTAAAATTTCCCATCATTGTATTTGACTCTTGTTATGCCAGTGTGGTTTTAGAGCGTTATAAGTGCTGAGATACAACTATCCCTGGATTTCTGTCCTCACCTGCTGTGTGTGTGCCCATTGCAGACAGGTCCGTGTAGTAGGGTCTTGTTGTCTTCCTGCTCGTGTCGTCCAGGATGTTGAGAGGGTCGTGTACTTCAGCATAGGCTGAAACGGAGCGAATGCTGCTCACACTGCTGATAACTGACACATGCTGATCGATAAACGTGCCCATCCTCTGAGTGTCCACATACCCGCTGCTGCTGTAATATCCTGGCCAGGAGAAAGAAGAACAATAATGTTTCAATAGGAGCATCTGTAATTTATTCCTGTGATCCAAAGCTGAATTTTCAGCATCATTACTCCAGTCTTCAGAGTAACATGATCCTTCAGAAATCGTTTTTTTTGCTGATGTACTGGATTTGCTGCTGCAAGAAACATTTTTTATTTTTATCAGTGTGGTGCTACTTAATATTTTTATGGAAACCTTAATTCATACAAGATTTTTGATGAATAGTAAGTTCAAAAGAACATCATTCATTTGGAATAGGGTTGATAAGGGTTGGAAAATTTCTGGGAAAAACTTTCCAAAAATTCTCTGAAGATTCTAAAAAATCCCGGAAAGTTTCTTATATTTCTAGAATGTTTCCGAAATTTACTGGAAATTTTCCACCTTTTTGCAACACTAATTTGGAATATAATTTTTTAACATTAATTCTTTTTTAACCATATAAATGTATTCACTGTTACTTCTGATCAATTAAATGCATCCATCCTGAATAAAATAATTAATTTATTAAAAAAAGAAATAAATCTTACCGACCCCAAATTTTAAACAGTAGTGTCAGTTCTTATACATTTATTTTTAAATGGTCAATAATCTTTTAGTCTTTTCTCACCATTGTGACCAGAGCTGCAAACTGGACCTGAACATCCATCTCCACTGGCAGCACTTCCTCCAAAGCTGTACACTGTGGAGTCCAGCAGCTGTACGCCCTCAGTATCCATCACAGGGTCACCTGAGGCTGCGTATCCAGTCGCTGCAACCCTCGAGCTGTAGGGAGACACAGTGCAGCTGCTGCTGAAGCAGTCTTTGGTCAGCTGGTGTCCAGAGAAGGGTGCGTAGCGGCCGCTTTCAGCACGAGCCTGATAGGCTGATGTTGGAGTGTGAGTCTGAGCTCTGAACACAGGCTGGTAGTAAGACGAGCTGGGATAGGAGCCTGAACTAGCATTGTGCAGACTCTGGTACATGCTGTCGGAGAAGCTCTGGCAGGACACTTGGGGCTGGATGGGGCAGCTGCTCTGCGGCCTCACAGCCATCGGGCCCTGGTTGATCACGCTGCTGCGGTTGATCATGGCAGGAGAGATCGGAGGGGTCATCAGGGGGGCACTGTTCTGCAAGTAATCCATTTGACCTGAAAAGTGATAGTAATTATATTAATACAAATTATTATATTAAACATTTTCACTCAGAAATTTCAATTAATGACAAAGAAACAGCAACACATTGAATTAAACATGAAATTTAGAAGCAGAACGACTGAAACAGTATTTTCTTGTAAAATATACAGTTCTTACAGCAAGTAATACTTTTTCCTTTGAAAAAAAATTATTTTTAGAGTATAGTTAATGTTGAAATTAAGAATTGCTTCATATCCTTAGAGAGAAAAATATTTATTATTTTAATGTAGAAATCTAAATAAAAATTATTTTATTAATATTAAATAAAATTGAGAAACAATAACAGCATCACTTTGGAGGAGAAATGCATAAATCTGTTAAGACAAACCTAAAGATACTGTAAATAATTTTCCAAAGTTGTACAAAAAACAAAGATTACTGTAGTATATTTGACAAAAAATTACTATTTCAGTTTTTCTACATCGAAATTTCATGTTTAATTCAATTTTTGTAATTATTTGTGAAATGTACTAGAAATTTCTGGAAATTGTTTGTGCACTAAATTTGCTTCCATATATGAACAGATATATATGATACAGAAATATTTTTTATTCTTTATTCTTTTAAATAATTTATAAATGTAGTAATGTTTAAAAATCTTGTTAAATTTAATTTTATACTCTAGTCTTTGGTTTTGAAACAATTCATTTTCTCATCTTTTCATCAAATAATTGCATGTCCTTATGAAGAACATGCTGTTGCACTCTATAGTCAATAAGAACTTTTTTGCCTATATTAAACATGAATATGTCTCAAATTGGGTTGAGCTGCTGCTTTCAAGTACCAGATATAGTAAAGTTGTCCGGATCGGTACTATGGTACACAACAGTACTGGTCCCGAGCCCCTGCTGTGCAGCTGTGAGTGACAGGAAGTCATGTTCTGGTGGGTTCTCGTCCTTGACAGTTGAATCACTGGACGCCACACCGGATTTATTCCGATTGGCCAAGAAACAGGAACTTGGGGAGGCGGTAAAAGTAGCCTTACTAGCATCTGTCAAAATGAAAAGATCACATTTAACAGGGTTAAAGACATTTGCATATACACTGAAACATTTGGGGTTAGTTAGTTTTTTATGTTTAGGAAATAAATACTTTTATTCAGCTAGGATACATTAAATTGACCAAAACATTTATAATGTTACAAAATATTTTCTGTTATTTTGAACTTCCTATTCATAAAAGAATTTGATCAGTTTCCACAATAATATTAAGCAGCACAACTGTTTTCAACACTAATAATAATATTAAACGTTTCTCAAACGCCAAATCAGCATTTCAGAATGATTTCTGAAGGATCATGTGTCACTGAAGACTAGAGTAATGATGCTGAAAATTCAGCTTTTCTATAACAGAAATAAATGAGATTTTAAAACGGTTATTTTAAATCATTTTCACAGTATTTCTGATCTAATAAATGCAGCCTTGGTGTTTCAAAAACATTAACAAATCTTACTTTTAAGCAGTAATGTACAGTAAAATAAACTATAAGGGTCCTACTAATATCCATAAATAGAATAAAAATATTAAGGTACCTGCACTCCTCATGTATTTCTCCAGTAGATTCTGAAGGTCTTGCTCTCTGTCGTTGTTGAATTGTGTTTCAATGGCTAGCAGGATGTACTCATCCAAAAGCATCCGAATGAGATGAAACGAGCCTGTAAATAACATTAAACCAGGCTGAATTGTTTTAGTATATGTTGCAAAAATCACTCCCTAAATCTTAATAACCATAATAATCAAAGGTATCCGATCTTTGATTAAAAACTGTTTCACTCAGCAGCACACAAACTCTGGCTTTGTTCAGAATAGCACACTACTTGTCCTGTTTTTGCAGTTCATGGTAAAGTATTCCAGGATCACTGATTATAAAAAAAAAAAACACTATGCAGAGTACTAAATCCCACAATGCAATGCACACAACCAGAGTTTTCCACGGGTTTCAACCAGCTTTTGCTGAGGTCAAATGTGTGGCCTTCCAGGTGAATCTGTTTGGCTTTGTGAACACCTGTGGGGTCATCAAATGTTAGGAGCACTGAAAAAAGGTCGCTCCCTAATCAGGGTGCACACACGCGACACGAGATAAAGCTTTGTTTGTACAGGCTTTTTATGGCTCATTCTCCGCTAAAGAGCCTGAACGAATAGTACAGATTTGACTATACTACTATGATTCAATTATATCTAGAATTTGAAAGCAACTGAATCAGTGACTGCAATTTATATGAATGCATACTAAAGGTTTACCAAAGCTAGCAGCGTTGTTTAGGGTGAGATTGTGCATCACTCGTGCTCCAAAAAAACTCCACTTCAGAAGGAAATCTTGAGCTCGCTTCTTCACTGACCGACCATTTTGTTTGCTGGGCTAGAAGACAGATAATATGCAATTTAACATTAACAGTCATGGCTAGCTTGAATATTGTGAGTTTGAAATGTGACAAACCTTAATAACTTTCTGCTCGACCACTGAGTCCAACCATTCAATGAAAGACTCTACTGTGGCGTTTTTCCTCAGGAGGTCTTTCAACTCTTGAAAGACTGAAATTGAGTCATCTAGCAGATAAGATCAAGAAATCATAAATATAGTTTGAGGCTCAGCATATGAGATTTGAAAAAAAAAAGCCATCAGTGACTCACATTCAGAGTAGAAGTCTGAATCTTGGTCATTTGTAACTGAAAGGAGTGCTTGAGAACCAATACTGTTCAGATCCACCTTATCAATATCATTCACCATAGAAGTCACTACATTCTGGTCAAAAAGTGCAGGTCTTGCAATCTGAAAAGATATAAATCTATTACAGTTGCACTTTTATATAAAAAATGACCAAAAGCAAGTTTTATTGATGTTTGTATTAGTGCTGTCAAATGATTAATCGCGATTAATCGCATCCAAAATAAAAGTTTTTGTTTACATACTATATGTATGTGTATATTTATTATGTATATATAAATACATACACATACAGTAAATATTTTGAAAATATTTACATGTATATACATTTATATATTTATATTCTTATATTTTATATTATATATAAATATATTTAATATATAAACATAACATATTTTTTTTAAATGTATACATGCAGGTGTTTGTAATTATATATACCTAATAAATATACACAGCATACACGCATATATTATGTAAACAAAAACTTTTATTTTGGATGTGATTAATCGTGATTAATCATTTGACAGCACTAGTTTGTATACAACGTATCTACCTGTGCAAGATGTAGAAAGGAGGTCTGTCTCTTTAAGGAAGACACAAATCGTCGCGCTATCGGCAGTTTCTTTTCTGAGAGAATTTCTGGAAGATTCTCTAAGGAAGACACCATCCAGTGTTCCCAGTGCTTGGCAAAATTTCGAATATCTGCCAAAAGACTGAAGATATTTCCCTAAACTCACTCAAAAACACTTAACAGCATCATATTCAACATCTTTTGGAATCGACTGCATTTAAACCAAATGTGTATTATATAATGCAGAAGTTTAATAGACAAACCTCTCTGGCATATCCTGCATTGTAGCAGGGATGAGAACATCAGTCAAAACCTGTGGAAAATAATTCAGACAGCATGATGTGATGACTATACTGTTCAACAACACAAAAAGTATTGATGGAATTATTTATGTAAATTATAACATAATTTTGTATATTTTAATTAATTCATTATAGCTTTCAAATGTAATAATATTTCTGTAATTGTTTTTCTTATTTTCAGATTCAAAGTCTAGGTTTGGGACATGGGTACAACAACAAAACTGACACATAAATAGCACTTGAAAAGAAGCAAAAGAAATTGGGTCATAGTAGAAGTGACAGTAAAGACATTTATAATGTTGCAAAAGATTTACATTTAAAATAAACGCTGTTACTTGAATTTCACATTCGTGAAAGAACCCTGAAAAAAATCTATCACAGTTTCCACAAAAACATTAAGCAGCACAAATGTTTTAAACCATCCCAAATCCTTTGAATGACAGTATAAAAAAGCACATAGTGACATCCAGATATGGCTCAAAATCACTCACTTTGTAGAGTATAGAGTCACACACACAGAAGATGTCCACGATAACCGGATTCTCTAGCAGTGGCAGAAGATGTTCAGGCATTCCTTGCCAGAAGTGAAGTAGAAAGTTCTGGATCTGGAACCAATGGGATTGATTACTGAGCTTTTTTCTAGAATCTAGATGTCATGATTAGAGATACTTTAAGAGCTTAAAATTGCACCTCCTCAAAGTTGACATTAATGGCATTGTCCAGAATGCACTGACAGTGGGTTTTGTACATCATAATCAATGTGTCGACCTAACAAAAAAAAAAAAATAAAAAAAATAGCAAATTAGAAGTAGCAAATATACAGTAAACAGCATTTTGGAATGGGTCTCCAGCATTTTAAACAGACCTTATCTTTTGAAACAGACTCCTGAAGCACTAAATGCTGTGCACTCGGGAATTCAGGTAAAAGAGTTCCTGTTTTAGAACTAAGAGAGTATTTTCTGGTGAATCCTCCCTGTGAATAATAAAGAGCATGTATATAAGTACTATTATTCTGCTGTTTAGTTAACAAAACATGACAAAATTTTTTAAACATATACATATGCAATTCATTTGAAGGTATTACATTTTGCAAGAATACATGAGTATTCCACCACAAAACAGTTTAGGGTCATTTTTATTCAGTTGATATTTTTATTCAGCAAGGATGCATTATATTGATATCAATATCTGGTAATTATTGCACCAAATCAGCATGAATGATTTCTGAAGGACCATGTGACACTGAAAATTCAACTTTGAATTAACCGGAATAAATTACATTGGAATTTATCTTAAAATGCAAATTGCAATAATGTCATGCAATTTTACTTTATTATTTTTGATCAATTAAATGCATCCTTGGTGAGCATAAGAGGCTTTTACTGTATATTTAAAAACATACCAACCCCAAACTTTTGAACAGTATATATCAATTTCCTGAGAATGTTGAGATACTAAAATCGAAGTGCAGCACTTCTATTTAATATGAAAAATAGTAAAACTGCCAACCTCATTTTTTAGCTTGCTTCCAGAGAATCTGTGCAAAACATATAAGAGACATGATAAAACATGGGAATAAATCATGAAAATAAACGTCAATAAATATAAAGTGTCTCAGTATGGGCATTTAAAAATCACTTGCATTACAGAATGTTCAAAACATTCAAGGACTTGCAATTGGGCGCTGAAATGAAGGGATGAAGGTCAAAACTAACCGTGTCAAACCTTTTCCAGAGTACACAGAGTGATAATACGCACTGGTCTCTTTGATTCCAATACCATAATAATGATACCTGAAAGACAAACACAGAGAGCTTTAGATGTAGCCATTTAAACTGCACATTAAATAGTAATAAATAACATTTTTTAGTCAGTAACCAGGCCATTTAGCTCTCTCTTACTTCGAATGGCCTCTGGTTCCAAGCCTTCGTGTTGTAAGCAGAGGAAATTTCTGCCTTATGGTCTGAAATGACAACGATAGAGTTCTAATATATAGTACAATCGATCTCCATGCACTGTAAATACAAAATCAATAGGTACTTTTGTCTGATTTTGTCTTAATTATTTGGCAAGCACAACCTTTTCCCAGATATTTATCATGACAGATTTCTAAAGATCAACTAAAATCAATCTAAAATGCAATAGCTTTCAGTAGAATAGGTACCAGTTTTAGAACTGAAGATATAAAAACTCCTCTTACCTTCCCAAAAGTGGCAGCACAAGCAGGATCCAATTTCTCCTTCCGACAAAAGTCTAAATAATGAGCATAGAGGATGCACCGTGGCAGGCAAACACCTTCGCAAACGATGTAATTTTCCTCGAGCCTAATAAAACAACAAAACACAAGTGTATTATCATTCTTTGCTTCCACTTTCTGTACATTATTTACAATGGCAAGCTTCATTAAAAGAAGAAATGATGAGAGAGTACCATTGTAAAGTAAGTTGAGTCTGTTTCTTCTTGTCCTTGATGATCTGACTGATGCTTTTCTTTGGCACAGTTTGTTTGACAGAAAACGTCTTCGAATAATCCAGGTGGCCCAGGTCCTCTTCAGAGGAAATGCTTCCATTACTTTCATCAGCTTCTGCCAAATGAATAACATACATAGCTTTCAAACGGTGACGTGTGCCAAAACTATTCATAACGTATAATTGCTAAACAAACAGGCGACAGATTGAGAATTTCGAACTGAAAGCATAGCAGTAGTTCAATCAAAGCCAGTTTGAAAACAATTTACAACAAAGATGATTTCCCCACCTGATTTAATGCCAGAATCCTCCTCCTCATCAAGCCCGGCTTTGAAAAACATGTTTTTCCCGAGATTGTCTTGGTCAACAAGAATTGCAGCGTGGAGGTCATCTGCATTTTTGCAAGCTCTCTTTGTCTGCGACGCTTGTAGATGATGAAATGTGTCATTCTTCAATGGGTTCCCTATATTTCTTTTCATTGGCATGTTCAAGGAGAAATTAAAAAGAAAAACTGGAATGCAAAATTAAAACCAACAAGTCAAATGATACAAAAAAAGTGCCCCTCAAAATCTAAATTGTTAAAACATTCCAAAATCAACAGCCCATTCTAACGTTTGGCAATGTGATGCATATATCCATTCCTGAAATGATACGCATCTCCGAAGCGTCCCAATGAATCTCCAAAAAACATTTAAACAATTTGTCAACTATGTGTGTTGCTTCTCCTCTTTCCTCAGAAACAAATGCTCACAAAATAAACCTGTAGCATGACGGAAACTCTAATAAGAACCGTTCAAATATAACATTCATCCTGGAAAAGTTCATTAATCCAAGAATGGGCAAGATAACACCTTCCAGTCTTAATTAAAGCTCTGCTCTCTCTGAAATGGTGCGTCACAGAGGTGAGTGCCTTAAGGCCATTTATCTTATTTACAGAAGACTGGCAATGGATTCTGGGATTTAATGATTAACCAAGAGGGATATCATCTCCTTGAAATATGGTGTTGGTCGCCAGTCAGCCTCCCCAATGCTACTTTGCCTTTCATTTACATGCATTCATACACTATATTCAGAACATTTGGTTATTACTGGTTTTATCTGGGACAGTGAGGAGTACAGTAGGTTCCTACTTTCAAAAAGCCATGTCAAATAAGTAGAACACTGTGAAATAGCAACATAAACACAAATATCGGACAATAATAGGATAAAGGTTTTAGGTGTTGTTTTGTTGTGGAAAAGTTTAACTGTAATCACCCCAAAACATGCTGATATTTTGTGACAGCATGCCTCATTATTGCAGTAATCAAACAGTATATATCACATAAGATTTGATTTAATTATAGCCCTGATGCTTGTGTGATTTTATTATGTTCTGGTTCACCCAAGAGTCTATAAATAAAACTTTTTTTTTTGTTCTGGTTTAGAAAACAAACATTTGTATAATTGGACATATAATTACAAATCTACTATATAAATTACTGATATACAGACAACATACCTGTGTGACGACAACTAGCCTTGGGCTCCCTTACTTTTCGTTTGCTGACGCAGAGTTTTACAGCACGTGTCAAGGCCGCGCAGTTTCCAGAAAATATGACGCGCGCTCGGAGAATCTTGTCAGACGAGAAGGTAAAACACAACTCAGTTTATAAATTCTGCAGACAAAATGTTTGAATATAATACATTCGGTATTCATGGCTTCGGTATTCAATCAAAAAGCACTTTTCAACACAAATACACCTTCATATAATCTGTCACGTCGACAGATTCGACTGTTGTGTCACGCAGAGAATACTGAGTAAACGATTCATAAATGATGAAATACGAATAACTATATAAGTTGTTTACTGATAGAGTGTTTGCATTAATGCTTGCTACACTCTAGTGCTTTTATATTTATGTGACATGATCGTGCTGCTCAGAAATGAATAAAATAATCAGTCTACAATAACATAAAACTATTGCAGGTACAAAAATGAACGTATATGTGTTGTATAAACGCTATTTTATTAGGGTGTTGACCTCCATCCCAAGCTGTGGCAGACGTGCTCGGTGCCTTAACATTTACCACGACTGCATGGTTAGATTGGATTCATATGCCTTAGAGTGGAATGGAGAGGTAAGAATTTGACTAAATAATGTTTCTTGAGTCATGTGCATAGCTATATTTATGTAGTTTTTAGTACCAAATGATGTGCTGCGGTCTTACTGTGCTATCTTAATATATACAAAATGTTTATATGATCATTGCTTTATCTTAAAAAAATAATAATAAAAAAAGTACACCAGAAAATGTTAAAATGATTTTAAAGGGGGTGTGACCCTAACAAGTCCCATACTGTACCATATACTCCCACTTGTTCTTTAGTTGAAATCTAAATCACAGTCAATTAATTGTATGCTCTTACAATATTTGTTATTGTCATTTTGCCTAAAATTTGGAGTGCTTCAGGGGTCTTCAAACTTTTTCAGGGCAAGGACCCCTTAGGTGATAGAGACATGGATTAGGGACCCCCATATACAAAATGTGTCAAGCAGAGCCATATATTAAGCATATAGCCTTCAGTATTAATAGAAACTAACTATAATTTATTATGATTAAGAATAAATATTATGTTACATGTCTATTATGTTAAGACAGTAGATCAGAACTATGCACATTATTGTTGAGGCACAACTTGACAATGACTTGTGGGAAAAAAAATCACAATTCATTAGTTTTTTGCAGTTGTTGTAATTTATTTGAATGGATTTGCAGAGTCATACATTTTAATTTTACTAGTCAGATGGACATTTTCAGTTACCTGAAATTAACTATATGTTTATTAAAAATTCACTTTTTAATTTTACTGTCAGAAGGACAAATAAACATTTTGTTATACTTAAGCTTCAAGTTTACTAAAATGTAACATTTAATTTTTTACTGTGAGATGGACAATTAAGAATCAAATCACTGAGTGAGGGTTTTTTTTTTTAATGAAGTGCAGATATAATGCGTAAGCAAGGGCTGCACCATGACAAGAATAGTAATGTACTGTGAGACATCCACGATTATTTACAAGGCATTACTTTTAAAATAAAAATAAAAATAAAATTGGAATGGAATCAGTTCTTGAAGTGGAAAAAAAGAAGTGGCGCCGCCCCCCATTTTTTTTTACATTTATATTAAATAAATAAGTACTTTTAAATAATTTACAATGTATGTATGGTGCCACAATCAATCAGTCAGTCAATAATTAAATAAAAGTTTTCAATACAAATTAGCACAAGTCAAGCTGTGATACCAAACAGGACCACAGGGAGATGCCAAAGTTCACTAAATCACCTGCCTTTACTACCATACGGATCCATTCAGAATCGCTAAATCTCTGACCACAGCATAATCAGCGTTCATTATAAAACACTCTTGCTTTTAATCCACATACACGCTGAAAATAATAATTTTACTGACATCTGGACGTAAGTGACCATTCTCTCTGTAATCACTGATGAAATCGGCCATGTTTTCTCTCCATTAGCGCTGTTTTGAACTTACTGTTTGTATTCGTTTACTAGATCCTTGGACTTTCCAGTACCGGCCCACTTCTAGCACTAAATGGATTTAAACAATACATTGATGCGAATATTTTTGTCAGCAGCCACTTGTAAATAGAGATAGATGCTATTTACACTGTGTAAATAGCAATTAAATGCTATTTACCCTACACTAGGTGAACCCTACCCTAACCCTACCCAATACTTTATTTTCAACTTTTTGATTACTTCCTTTATATTCATTGAAAGTAAATGCTTTTCTCATATGATTTGAAATTTAAAAAGGGAGAAAAAAGTTCGCCAAAAAAGCGGATTCGAACCTGGGTCGATCGCGTCAAACTGAGTATGATAGATATTTTACCATCTGCACCACTGAAGCTGACGCTTGTTGACTGACTTTTGTAATGATGACTAACCGAATCACACGTTGGTGGGCACAGTTAGAGTTAATAACCTCTGCCAACAAGGCGGGATATTAGCACTTGGTGTAAATAGCGACTCTGAATATTTTTCTAATATTTTTCTAGTAGTAATCTATTAGTCTGCAATTACATTGCACATATCTATTGTGACATGCCATATTTTTGTCCCGTGCTTGTATCACAATATTCAGATAAGATTCAGAGTGAATCACACATTTATATGTAGATACAATTTCCAAAACTTTGCAGTTTTTAATTGGCCATCGGTCCTCTTAGCAGCAAGAAAAACAATACTTTTATTCAATGGAATATAACTGTATAGCCTCCAAAGGGCGAAAGACCACTCATTTTAAAATCATTAAAAAGCTGTCACTCATCTCAGTTCACAATCTCACAATGTTCCAACAAAATAAATAAAGTTGTCTACACTGCATATTGAATCTTTTACCCATATCGTGTCGTTGTTTGCTACTGAGAGAAAATTCGCGAGAGCGAGCATAATTCAGCGCTGAATACACTGACGTTGTGAGTGGATTCTAACTTAAACACCTCTGATTGGCCATTGAGTTCAAGAGATCAACAAACATGTCTGTGATTGGCAAAATTTCTCATCCCTGCAAAAACATGCTGTAAATAGGAACATTTCACGTCCTCTGAGCTCAAACTCAAAAACGCAATGGAGCGTTTGCTAAATCTGTTTTGCCAATAATATTGTATCATTGCAGTATCAACTGAGGGTGCTCTTGCTTTCGTTTTAGGGTGCTTATATCTAAAATTGACTGTGATTTTTATTTTTTATTTTTTTTTAAACCATGTTTTAATTTTACAAAAAACTACTTGTGATCAAAAATTAATTTACGGACCCCCTGCAGTACTGCTGCAGACCCCCAGTTGAATACCCTTGGCTTAAGTTATTTACTATGCAGTGGTTCCCTGTCAGACAGTGTTTGTAGATGTTTGTGCCAAACCACTGATGTTTGAGTAGCTCGAGAAAGACACCATACTATTTAAATGTTACTAGAAATCAGTGGAAAAAATAACTTTGTTGTAGTGTAAATATTGATAAAAATTTTCAAATTAAGAGATTAATTAAATGCAGCCTGATATATGTCTTATTTTATAGCAATATATCTGTATTTGAACAGATGGGTTTTATGAGTATGTGGCGCTAACATAACATTGTGATGCTCACAAAACAATTAAAATCAATGCAAACCACTGATAACCAATATTCTATATGTGTGCAGTGACCTTCCAATAAATGATTGGCTTTACATTGGGTTTTCATCCAAACAAATGTGACCAGACTGTGCTGTTGTTTTAAGGACTACCAAACATCATTTGCATGCTGGTCTTTGTTAAAAGAATGCCCGAGACTTGTTAATAACTTTTTAATTTCTTCACTGATTTCTTACTTATGTTGTCTCCTTATCTGTTGTTGTATTTGCTGTACACATGTAGCTGAATTGAGCATTACTGTAACTTTGTTAAACATATTCCAGCACAGTATGAATCTGTGCCGGATTTTATTCCCCCACTTTGTAAAATAATTTCTTCTGTTGAAAATGGGGTAAAGTAATTGGTGAACAGGCATCTTAATTTGTTAGCATGTGATATGTGTTGGATGTTGTCATGAAATTTAAATTTGAATGATTTGCTGTGCTTGTCATAAAACCAGTCTCCCAGTATAATTAGGTCTATTTTCCTTTGAATGCGCATTTGCATAATTAATGTAATTGGTTAAAGTTTTAATAATTTTACATAATAAAATTATTAAACAATTTCAAGCAATGCTGTTTTATATCAAATTTAATTTGTTCTTAGTTTATTGAGCTTACTCGTAACAATAGTTGTTTAACACATTTTTATTAAAGAGCACACTGAAAGAAGATTCTTACATATTTTCATTTAACTTATTTTTGTTCTATCTTGTGCATTTGTTTTGAAATAGGCCTATTTTCTCTTTTTCTTTTTTTTATATTTTAAAATATACTGCAAATGGGTTAATTTGATTTGTATATATTCACTTCCCCTATTTTGCATTGTGACAATAATGCTTCATGCATTATTTTTTTCTAGCAAAACCTTATTTTTATTTATTTATTTCTCATACTGAATTTGCCCTTACCACATATCCCGGGATGGTATTGTAATAACACCACTGCAGTTTTGTGAAAACATGAGCCAGCTGTCATTTACCTGGTCACAGATTTAAAGTGCATGTTTCATACGTTTCAGAACATTGATAACAAGATTTTTTTGTATTTTAGGGCAAAAGAGGAGTCAAAGCTCCCGGCTCCATGTGTTTTGTGGCCTGTAGAGATGAAGCTGACTCACATTGACTGCAGTCCTGAGGACACACTGGTACACTTTCAGGGCCAATATATGACCATCTGTGAACTGGACTACAACATTCTTCAAGTTGAAATTCAAAATGCTGTGAAATCGAAAGTTTCTGTTAAAGTTGGAGAACTTTGTTTGGTAGAAGATGCTGTGTCTGGCCGCTGGTTCAGAGGAAGAGTCCAAAACATCCAGAAGGATTTGTTCCACGTGTTTTTGCTGGACCATGGAGATGTGTTGATTGTTGGGCCTAACCGTTTGTCCTGTATATCTGACACACTGCTTACGCTCCCACCAAAGATTGTCTGCGGTTTCTTTGCCAACATACTGCCAGTCCAGAACCGATGGGACAGTTTGACAGAGAGTTATTTCTCTTCCTTGATAGGCAGTCAGATTAAAGGATATATCCATGCCCGTCTGCCGTACCATGTCCTCTTACTTGAAGCTCCAGACATTAATTGTGACTTGTTAAAACTGAGGCTTGGGAGACATGTGGACACTAGTACATTTCTGCTACTAGTTGAGATGCTCATTGAGGAACCGATTCCACAAAGCAATGAATCTGTCCCAGATCTCTTGATTGAAAACCAAATGGGGCAAGAATGTTGCCTCAAATCCTCAAGCCTGCTGGGCTTCGAAGAGATTCTGTCACTCAATGGCCCAAAGCTGAAAGTTGGTCAAAAAGTAAGAGTTGTTGTAGCTGCAGCCGTGAACCCTAGATTATTCTACTGTCGACTGTCATCCATGAGCAAGGACCTACAAGAAATGTCAAACAAATTGGCACTTGCATGTGAATCAGGCTGTGGTTCCCTAAGCAGTAAACCTCTTGAAAATCTCGGCTTGCTCTGTGCAGTCAAAGGGAAAGATGAAAAATGGCACAGAGGATTTGTGCAATGTCTCCCTCTCAACTCTCAGGTCCGAGTTGTGTTTGTCGACAGTGGCTATTGTGAATCGGTGAAAGTTGAAAACATCCTTCAGCTACCATCAGAATTCCTCTCAACACCGATCATGGCATTCCCATGTTCACTTTCATACTTGGAAGAACAAGAAGAGACCGTTAAAAACCAACAACTAGAGCTTCTCAAGACTGGGTTGCTTGGGAAGGCGTTAGAGGTTGAAATCGATGACTTTCACAAAGATCAGAACTTCTACTTGGTCACATTGAGCACTGCTGAGAAGCACTCAGAGGAGCAAGCTGAAGTTAAACTGCTTGAAAGTGAAGTGTTTGACAGGAAGTCCAACTTTCTCCAAAATGTCCTTGAAAAGATGTATGCAACAGAGATGAAAGCAGACCAGACTTCTGATACAGTTCCTAGTCAAGCATTACCTGATGGTTCTCTATTTGAGGGTTATGTGGTGCATGTCCAAAGTCCAAAACATTTCTGGATAAGGACAAAAGAACAAAATCCTGAGTTTGAAAACATGACTGAAGAAATCAAAGATTACTTCAACAAACTACAATTGAATGAGGAGGTTTTTGAAGACCCAGTGCCTGGTGCACTTTGCTGTGCAATGTTTGAAAAAGACATGCATTACTACAGGGCCATTATAGTAGATACTTTGGAAAAAGGAGCTGAGGTGTTTTTCATTGACTTCGGGAACACTGAAAAGGTGCCAAGCATGTTACTTAAGAATCTTCCCAGAAAGTTTGCCATTCAACCAGAATTTGCACTGAAATGTGCTTTAGCACATGTCACTCCCATTGAGGACATCTGGACAACCACAGCATCCAGCTTCTTTAGGCAAGTCACATCAGACAAAACTTTGATGGTTCATGTCATTCACAGGAAAAATGGCAAATATGTTGTTGATCTTTTTGAAAGAGGAGCTGAAAATAATACTAGCATTGCAACCATCATGACAACAGCAAAAATGGCCCTGGATTGGAGATACAACCCAGCATTGGCATCTATTAAAGTGGAGCCGTCATGTAAAGATCATGGAAATGGTCTGAGCAAGAAAAAAAATAGAAAGGACTGTCATGTGATGACCTTTTGCAAAGTCACATCTTCTAGGCCCAACCCATATCATGTGAAACCAGAGTGTGAACAACAGAATGACGCTGAAAGATGTACTGCCAGTGAGACAACTAAACCGAAGGTCATTCCTGCTGACACTTTCAAACCGATACATTTCAAACCTGGATCTGAATTAAGTGTCATTATCTCACACATAAATTCTCCATCTGATTTTTGGTGCCAAAACGAAAGCTCAAAAGTTGATCTGGACAAATTGATGGAAGAGATGCAGGCATTTTACCAAACGCACACAATTGCGTTCAAGTCGCCTGCAGTATGCTGTGCTGTAAAGTCTCCGCAGGACAACCGATGGCATAGAGCATGCATGTTAGAAGAAAAATACAACAAACTGTATTTGATGTTGGTTGACTTTGGCATAATTATCCAGGAAAAGATGCAAAATATCCAAGCTCTTGCCCCACAGTTCTTTGAACTTCATGAACAAGCATTTCGATGCACTTTGAACTTGACTGAACCTTTCGGAGGAAGTTCTTGGAGTGTAGAAGCATGCAATTTGTTTAAGGATTTTGTGTCTGAGGGTTCGCCCAGAATATGCAGAATTCATTACCACCTTTATGAGCAAGGAAAAGGTCTCCTCTATGCAGTCACCCTTCATACGCCTCTTCAACAGGCAACCACATACCTTGTAGAGAAAGGCGTTGCAGAGGAAGTGCAAACTCCGAAGCAGCTAATCTCATCAGCCCACCCTCGCTCGTTCGTTTACTCTTCTTTCAACATAAGTTCTGGAAGCGAAGAACTGGTACATGTTACTCAAGTTTGCAGTCCTTGGGAAATCTATTTCCAGCTTGACAGGAATACAGAGATCGTTGATACACTGATGGAGAGAGTTGCTGAAGAAAGTCACCTCTTGACTGCGACATCTGGGGACTGCAGTGGTAATGTTTGCCTGGCCAAATATATCTGTGACGGCAAATGGTACAGGGCTCTGACGCATCCTGTTCAATCCCATCAGCATGTGAGTGTGTTCTTTGTCGATTATGGTGATATGCAAATTTCTGAGAAAACAAATGTTATGCCGATTCCCACAACGGCAGTTGACTTACTGATGACACCAATGCAGGCTCTGAGATGCAGTCTTTCGAATGTTCCAGAGGGGGAACATTTGCCAGAAGTCAACACGTGGCTCGAGACTGACATCCTCAACAAATCCTTCCGTGCCATGTTTGTTTCAAGGGACAAAAATGGACATTTTGTTTGTGATCTCTATGATGGAAATGTGCATGTCAATGAAAAAGTCAAAGAACTCATGTCAACTCAGGGTGTGGAAGAACATGATCAGGCTATCAGCATACCTGCATTAGATTCCCACAAAGAAGAAGTGGATGTTGATGTTTCAAACAGTAAAGTGACCCCCAAAGCAAGGGGACGTGGTAAAACCAAACAGGTTGATAAGCAAACTCCAAAACCCACAAAATCTCCTAAAGCAGAATGCAAAGGACCAATAAAAGCAAAAAGGCAGGACATGCCCTGCTCTCTTAAAGTGGTGCTGCCTCATCAGAGCTTGCCAAAACTTTGTGATCTTCCTGGTGTCAGAATGGAACCAGGTTCTAAAGGCGTGGGCTTCATCTCTCATTGCAATTCTGTTAGAAGCTTCTTTGTCCAGATGGAAGACGATGAACCAAACATCCTTCAGATGGGTGAGGAACTGAACAGCACCGTCTTCAAGGATAACATGAAAAATGTGGAATCTGAAGTAAAAGTAGGGGACCTCGTTGTGGCTGAGTATGAAGAAGACTTGGCTTTGTACAGAGCTGTTGTCTCCAGCGCATCAAACTGTGGCCACTTAGCAGTCGAGTTTATTGATTACGGCAATACTGCAACTGTCGACAGGAAGAATGTTCACATGCTAACCAATACGTTTTTGTCTCGGCCCAGATTGAGCACTCCATGCACACTTGCGAAACCTTACTCTTTTGAAAACAATGACTCTTTTATCAAGGAAGCAGTTGGTAAGCCTTTAATGGTTGAGTTCATACGAAAGCTCGAAAATTCATGGGAAGTGAGGATCGAGATTGTTGAGGATTGCCATGTAGATGGGGAATCAAAGTATGATGGTGATCAAAGCAAAGATGTAGATTTGACAAGTCAAGACAAATTTCCAAAAGCCTTCCAGAGCAACAACCAAACAGATTCTTACATCCACAAGGATGAAGCAGTAAAAACCTTCCAGCAAAAGACCAAGCCAAACACACAACAACCCAAATGTGAATTTGAAAACAATCAGACAGTTGCAACAAAACAAATAAAGAAAGCAGTCGCTTTCTTACCGAAAAGAAAAAGAACAAGAAAGAGAAAGGTTAACTTCCAACTACCATGTGCGACAAGAATTTCAGTGACTAAAAACACAAGTATGTTGTTAAAAAATGTTTCTCCCCATAATGCTAATGACCTTGAAACCTCTAAGTCAACTGTTAGCGTTGCTCTGCAAGATGTGAAAGACAACGAGTCAGTGAAAAGTCCTGATAAGTCGCTTGACCATCCTCGCTTCCAAGACATGTCTTCAAAGAGCAGCTTTGATCGACCACAGACTCTATTCCAGGCCCCTGTCCAAATGAACTTTGGATATAAAGGATTTGCGGCAGCCGTCACAACCCCATCCGAATTTTACGTCATTCTTGAAGACCTGCTTTTGATTGTAGATACAGTCTCTGCCATTCTTGAGAACCTTCCCGAAGTATTGGCACCATTACCAGAGGTTCATTTTGTTCCAGGTGCGAGCTGTTTGGTGAAATCGCAGAGAAGAAAAATGGTGCAGGGCAGAGATCGTACAATGCGATTCCACAACCATGCTCATGAACTTGGTTGACTATGGCCAGTATGTCGTTCAGTCTCAACAGGATGTCGACCAGCTAAAAAAACTTCCAGACGAGCTCAGTAGATTACCTAAAGTCACCTACCATTGTTTACTGAGGGGAGTTAAGCCCAAAGGCCAGGACTGGTCTGATGATGCCATCGTTTTCTTCCAGAACTGTATGTGTCATAGCAACCTTCAGATATGTTTCAGACAGCATGTTTCTGAGACACAGTGGGAGGTCGACGTTGTCACTGGAAAACAAAATCTCGCAAAAGAGTTAGTAGATGCTGATCATGCCATGTATATTGATAATATGCTTGGAATCAGGTTTCAGCATGAGCAAGACATCTCCAGTAGTGTGGATGTTTTATCCACGACAACTGAGCACACAAGCAAAGCCGAATGTTCTCAGCCACTCTTTTCAAAGGATCAAAAGTCATCTCAAGATTCTGTTGTGGAGCAAAACACATACCCTATGAACAGCAGTGAAGATCTCGGACCTGTAGAGAGGGCAACGCTTGGTACATCAGGTATCAAACAATGTGAGTGAGAATAGTGATAAACCTACTATGATCTGTTGTGTTAATTTAACTTTCTTTTCTGTCTTTATGGTGTACCGTACATAGCCTGCCAGTCAAATGTTTGGACACACCTATTCAATTCTTAATTAGGGGTTAAATACTGAAGGAAGATCATTTTTAGATGATTACAGTGTTTTTAACAATTTCTTAGGTTTGAAATAGTTTAACAGGATCATAGAACTCAGGATCATTTTTTTTTTTTTTGCAGATATAGTTTTCTTTATTGATTAAGTTCTAATTTTGTAATTTATTATAAAATACAATTTAATAAATTATTTTAAATCGATTAAGTAAATATGTAAATATTTTATTTACTGCATATTATTGTAATTTTGATAAATTACTAAAAATAAATTTATTTGGCATTAAATTGCCACATGCCATCCTGCTCTCCAAGTTATTGGTGCTGAAAGAATAAATAAAAATAAAACAAACACAATATCAGTCAACTTCTGCTTTTAGCTTCTGAACTCTTTGGTCTAGAAACACAATGATTTTACTTCTGCTTTATTTTATAATCTCAAATGCTGTAAACTGAGTTGTAGTGCCGCTGTTGTAAAACATTTTTAATTCTAAAGTTAGTTCACATGATTTTAAGACCAATCATCAAAAGGGTTATTTAAACAGATTCTCACTAAACAGTTGCGTCAGCCAAGTTGACTGTGTTGACTATACTAAAAACAATAAGTTGTATTTTTGTAGTGCTTTGTCATATTAAAACAGCATAGTAGGGTGTCATTATGATCTGAGCCGAATTTAAAGTTTGGTGATAGTGCCACCTACTGGTCATAGATCATATTAAAATATATATATTTGGTTATATGGATTAAAATGATTCAAGAAATAATTTATTAATTTCTTCTCTAAACATAAAATCAAGTGTGTCCACTTGACTTTTAACTGGTAGTGTTTAATGTAGACTTTGATTCATACTATTAATCATCAGTTTCTTTCTAAAACCTTTAAGTGGTCTAATCTATGCATGAATCATTTCTGAATTTCACTGTTCAGCTAGTCACCCTCTGAATAATTCATATAGACAAAGTCTTTACAGTATTCAGGTATTTAAAAAATAGTCTCATAATATTCATCAGCGGTTGATGTAACCAGGAATTGTAGACTACCTTTGAACTAATTTAAAGCTTTTTCTGTTTCTGTTACATTTTATTACTTTTATATTTCAAGTAAATAACTTGTGGCTTACGGTTTTGTTTTGTTTTTTATCTTAGGTGAGCTGATGTGAGATGGCCTATGCTTCGTAAGTATGAAAATTACGATTCATTTCCTGTATACTGATTATATAGGTAAACTTAATTTTTTTCAATTGGTTTATTTCAGAACAGAGATGCTGGCGAGTTACGCTCGACGTTGCACTTAAAAGAACAGTTCAGCTTTGGAACAGCTGGATTTAATTGTTTATTATTTTTTTGTTTAAATAGTGATGTTCTAGATGAGTGTTAGGTAGATATGAAGCATTTTGTTTTCTGGAGTACAATTTATATTGTTCAGTCATAATAGTTGCAGTAAGATCTTAAAATCGTAAGATTTTTAAACATGACACTATATCATTTTTGATGAAAAAATGTAGTTTTAGAACTAAAGACTGGATTTCCAGCTTTTGGCAGGTCTTATGTATCTATAAATGGGAGTGTGACTGATGAAATATACAGTGAGTTTACTGATGGCTGTGTTGGCTATGATGCCCTTAAGTTTCGAACAGCAAAAGTTTATTTAGTAATTGTAAGAACTGACATTTGACCTCTGTTTGATTGTGCGGTTTAACACAGTTTTGTATTTTGTGTGTGAAAATGTTAATATTTCTAGTTCTGTTAAAACACGCAATAAAAAGATAATCTACAGATGTTGTGGAGTAGCTGTGGAAAAAGGTTGTTGTCAGAAGTGGGATTCGAACCCACGCCTCCAGGGGAGACTGCGACCTGAACGCAGCGCCTTAGACCGCTCGGCCATCCTGACTGTAACGACATGGTTATTACACATCATTATAGCTATTACAGTTATTACAAACATACATTTACTGATGATTTTAACTACATCTACACATCACTGGCTTCATTAATGTTATATTGTCCTATGTGGAATACAGCATTCTCAGCTAAAAGCATTTTTTGTAAGGATGACTCATTGGTAGTTATTGTATGGCACATATCACTAGGTTTTAAATGTTTCAGATGGTACAAAAAAAATCGTCCACAAGGGGGCGCATGGCGGCCCAATACTCTGAGCAACACACTAATCTGGGGCCAGTTGCTTTAATTAACCCTTTCTGTGTAGTCTGACCAACTACCAATTAGCCAAGGGTTAAACAGTCTTATTTTTCCGATTCAACTTATAATGAATTGTGTTTTTATCTAACTGAAATAAGTTATAACCTGTCTTCAAAGAAAAAGAAAAAATGTGTATGTTTATGATATGTGTATATATATTGTATGTGTATACAGGGATTAAATTGGGATTTGTTATGTGGGTGGGGGTCTCTATGGTGTCAGGCTTATATATATATATATATACATACACACACACACACATAAATCAAAAGTTTGGGATCAGAACGATTTTGAATGTTTTTTTACAGGAGTTTCTTATGCTCATCAAGGCTGTATTTATTTGATCAAAAATACAGGGGAAAAAAATAATATTGTGAAATATTATTATGATGTAAAATAACGTTATTGATTTTAATATGCATTCAAATCTAATTTATTCCTGTGATGCAAAGCTGAATTTTCAGCATCATTACTCCAGTCTTCAGTATCACATGATCCTTCAGAAATCATTCTAATATGCTGATTTATTATCAGTGCTGGAAACTGTTGTGCTGCCAAATATTTTTTTGGGAACCTGTGATACTTTTTTCAGGATTCTTTGATAAATAAAAAGTTAAAAATAAGAGCATTTATTTAAAATAGAAATATTTTCTAACAATATACAGTAAAGTTCAAAAGTTTGGGGTGAGTGAATTTTTATTCTTTCTTTATTCAGCAAGGATGTGTTGAATTGTTAAGAAGTGATAGCAAAGATTTATTTTGTTAGAAAAAAATTATATTTAGAATAAATGCTGTTCATCAAAGAATCCAGGAAAAAGTATTGCAGTTTCCAAAAAAAGTATTTGACAGAACAACTGTTGCCAACATTGATGATTTTAATAATAAATCAGCATATTGGAATGATTTCTGAAGGATCATTTGACACTTTAGACTGGAGTAATGGCTGAGGGAAATTCAGCTTTGATCACATAAATTATATTTTAAAGGATATTAAAATAGAAACCATTATTTTATATTGTAATTACATTTTGCAAGATTACAGTTTTTTTTTTCTTCTGTATTTTTGATCAAATAAATGCAGCCTTGATGAGCATAAGATACTTGTTTAAAAACATTTTCTTACTGATCCCAAACTCTTGACCGGTAGTGTGTGTGTGTGTATATATATATACTTACATATATTACTAACTTGTCAGAATTTGTAAGACGCCTCTGGATTTTTTTTCTTATTGAAGAGAGACATTCTATTTCGGTTTAGTTTCTAAATTTTAATGATTGTTTAGTGTGTTTTAAATATGTTTAAAATCTGAATGTAGGAATTGCACAGGACTGCTCGCGCGTGTCCGCTGGGGCAAAATAAATAAAAATGATCTCGAATATTTGATTCTGATTGGTAAATCGTCACATTGAGAGAAACACATCTGTAAAAATGTCCAATGGTACAAATAAATGAAAATAAAATATCGTTAAATAGATTAGATCAACAGTAAATGACTTTTTTTTTAAATTGAAGATTAATAATTACAATAATAAAGTAATGTTAAACACTTTGTTTTCTACAGTGCAGCAGTTTTTTTCTTAAGTTAAATCTTTAAGATGCTCCAAGAGTAAGGTTCCAAGAGAAACATTTCATTAACTCAAAACAATATATTTGTTGATTTGGTAGTTAACACTATCACAGAATACTACCGTTTTTTGTGTGTGTGTGTGTGTGTGTGTGTGTGTGTGTGTGTGTGTGTGAAGATCGTGTTCAGGGGTTTATTTTTCGATAATGATCCTGTGACTGTAAATAATATCTTATTGTAAGGACAGTGAAAAGATTCAATAAATAAATTAAAACAGTGAAGCGTTAAGAAAATATGCTAAGCCACGCCCATTTAGGACTGTCCTTTTACATGCTGCCGTCATTCTAGTTATTCGAGTGGAGCGCACCACGTGTCATGTCACGTGACAGTGAGTGGGTCCTGCTGCACGGTTATGATCTGAAATCAGAAAGGACTGCTGTATCATGTCGGACTGTGCGCACTAATTTATTTCCTAGTTTAAGATATGGGTCGTGTGCGGCTTTGCGGAGTCGCTGCTACTGTTGTTTCTACTTTCATACTGCTTCAGTGTGTGGAGTCGGCTGACAGCCAGTGGTACCAGGATCTGTGCAGGTGAGCTCTTTAATAAATAAACAAACCTAATGCTGATCATTGCTGGCAAACCCTTATGGATATCATAAAAAAACAACTGTCAAGAAAAAAATGTGTGTGTTTAAATATGGTCTAGTTTGCTTTATATATCTGAATGATAGTTGTGGCCCTTTAGCATGGGTGCAACTAGGTAACGTTACCTGGACATAATAAAATCATAACGGATACTTAGTTTCACCCGAGACCATGCAATGCATTCGTTTAGGCACCGAGCTGGTTTTACTATGTGATGATGTCATCTAACTGGAAATGGATTCAACTGAAATTGTGTGTCTGTTTTTGTGTGTGTGAAGTTACAAATGGGAGGCCATTGACCAAGACAGCAGTGTGAGATACACTTTGAAGCTCTGTGCTGATTCTCCGGACACAGAATGTGGAAAGGAAAGTGCGGTCTGTGCCCACAACCTTAAGAGTAACCAGCACCAGTCAGTGGGTGAGTGCAGTGCACCCATGTGCCAGTGGTCATAAAACAAAAGCATAAACATGTACACTGCTCCTTTTTTATAACATAACATGCATTTTACATTTAATAATGTCCATTTGGTCAATTCCCAATGTTTTTCTGTTTTCTAAATTGTCAGCTTTCTATCATGGGATAGTGATTATTGATTTTAAAATTGATTGGTTGTATGATTATTTGATTTATTGGGATAGACATTGACAGTATCTGTGAGAGTGGGCCTGTAAAAGAAAACAATTCTCTTAATTCTCATTAATTTGTTGGGTATTATGGTATTGTTGTACTGTTTTTTTTTTTTTTTTTTTTTTTTTTGCCGATTTTATTTAAGAAAAACATTTATATTAGCCTAGTGTTTTATCTGTAATCACTTTGCATTATGAAATAATGAGACAGTGTGGTCTTAATGGTCCTAAAGAAGATTTTATTTTCTTTATGCAATACATAATTTCTTCTAAAGTACCATTCAGAAAAGATCATCTGGAAGATTTTTTATATTTTTAAGATATGCTCACTAAGGCTGCAGAAATACAGTAAAAATATAGAAAATAAATGTTTTCTGTTTTAGTTTATTTTAAAATTTGAATCTGAATTTTTAGTAACTTTACTCCAGTCTTCATTGTCACATGATCCTTCAGAAATCATTTGAATATGCTGATTAGGTGCTTAGGAAACTTTTCTTGTTGTGGTCAATGTTGAAAACATTTGTGCTGTTTAATATTTTTACTGAAACAGTGATTTTTTTTCTCTCAGGATTCTGTGATGAATAGACCGTTTAAATAAACAGCGTTTATTTGAAAAATTCTAAAATTACACGTCTTTACTATACTTGTTCTGTTCAATGCATTTTTGCTGAATAAAAGTACTGAATCCTTTAAACAATACTGAATAAAAAAAATTTAAACAGTAATGTATATGTTTTATTTTTTCCTGTTTTTTATTTACGCTTAAAGTGCAATATGATCTTAACATGTTTCTTGCAAGATTCACTCTTTAATCTTTTAGGTCATGTGATAAATACCATTTTCTATTGATTCAAGTCACCCCAAACACTTGTTTGCACAAAGAAAGAAATGTTTTGCTTAGTCTGGATATTCAAGTTAAACATCAAAACTTTTTAAAGGAAGTACTGTATGCTAAATACTTCTCATGTTTTGTCTTCAGAGCAGATAAAAACCATATAACCCAGGGTTGTTGTAGCACATGGTCATGGCTCTCATAAGCGAGAGCTGCATGACAGAGCACAGACAGAGCGCTTGTTTATTTGGTCTTATCCAACTAGTCACCTGACCTCTATATGACACAAACCTATCAACTGAACACCCCTGACCAAAAGCGTCTCGGAGTTAACTGTTAGCCCTAGATTTAAATAAAGGGATCCATTTCACTTGTCAGAACAAACACTGGAAATATGTTGATGATTAAATCTGCCTGCTTATATTCATAATGAGTGACTTTCAGCACTGTTACATAGACTACAGAAGTAATTTTTGTACCTTAGTAAGAAAAACATCCAAACACCAGTGTGTAATGTCTAGTTATATAGTGTTTGATGCTGGGTTGACTGTGGTGATTATAGTCGTACTGTTTCTCAGTGTCACAGTTTTTGTGGTTAGTGTGTATCCGTCATAGGGCTTTCCGGCCCAGTTATGTGTGCTTCACACAATAGTGTCAAACTGTCATTGCATCTGAATGTGTTTGCATTTATTTTAGCGTGTATACACTCGCTCACATATCCTGGTATTCTTTATCTTGTGTTCCTGCAGTCATATCTTTGTGTTTCACCGTAAGTAGGTCAAAGTTATCTAGCAGCAGGTGCAGAAGTACAATTTGACAGTTTGAAAAATGCCTGTTTTGTAAGTACGTGACAGTATTAAAATATCAGTGATTCAAAATTTCAAGCTACACCACGAACAGTGAATCATAAGTGTAAGTCCTGTCACATTAACTGTATTTGCTGTCTTAATAAAAGTCTGAGGCATATGCTACACTTACTTGGGGTTACATCAGGTTGATTAAGTCGTGCTTTATTCTCAAAACTAGCAGTTGTATGACAAACAGAATAGAGATTTACTAGACTACTGTTTTGTACTGTACTTACTTCAGTATGCAGTGTACACACTGTGTGCGGTATGCATTGAACCAGAAATAACATCAGCTGCGATTTTGGCTCTTTATGATTCATGATATAACTGCAATAAGACAATTTTACATATATGTACACAAATAATGAATTCTTTCTTAATATTAATATTACTTTAAGTAATTGAGTGACACACACTGAATTAAATATAAAACAATAAACGGATGTCAAGTCATTACAATGTAGTGTAATACTGTTTATACAGTAAGTATTTTTTTTAAATAGTATGCAGTATAATATTAGTACACTAATATTCTCTTTCTCCACACAAGGCATGTTAAATGTTTTCCAGTGGCCTAAACTTTCAGATGTAGTTTCTCTGGCTCTAGTTGGCATGTTTATGGAACTGTTTATCATGTTGTTGAGTTTTTATTAGGTAATCTTCTCATGCAGTTTGTTCCCATGGGTTGTGCACTGCTAGACTTTTGGCCTGTGAACTTCTAACCTCTTCAGATCACAAACTGTAATATTTTTACTTTGTTGGGTAGCTCACAGACATTTACCGAATTGTATGTGCTGGTAAACTTTAGTTGACTTGGGTTTTGATAAGCAGTTTTGTAATACATACTGTGTGTTTTTTTTTTTTTTTTTGCTTGTGCTTGACTCAACTGTGCATTGACAAAAGTGGTTTTGATTCCTTCCTCATTTGTAAGTCACTTTGGATAAAAGCCTCTGCTAAATGTAAATGTAAAAGACATATGACTTTATTTCTTTTACTAAGATCCAGTGTGGTCATTTATTATAATAATTTCTAGCAGTTATTTTAGTGACTGTATTGTGTTACCAGCTTGCTGAAAAACATTTTCATTATCACAAAAGCGTATGTCTTATTCATCTCAGACACACCGCTGTGTTCAAACCAGGTCTTTTTTTCCCATAGGTGAGCTCTCCTTGCAGAAGGTCTCGCCTGCTGTGCTTGATTTCAACAGCTCGAGAAAATGCGGCGACGACAAGAGCCGCAACATTCAGAGCAGCATCACCTTTCAATGCGGCAAAACTATGGTGAGTACCTCCCCAGCATGCACTGTCAGTGACTGTCAGCGTGACATTTGCAATGCTGTTTGTTTCCTTCCACCTTCTTGCTGAGCAAGAAGAAATGACACAAATGAAAAAAATTATATAATATTGAGGCAAAGTGAAAGAAGGTGTGGCTGATATATCTATCTAAATGTGCTGAAATTTACCCCTAAATATAGATTATTTTTCCTAAATGCATATTTAATTTTACTGCAGTTCCTCTGTGAAGGACAAAAAATTAAGGCCGTTCTGATGCAAAATTATTGTTTACTTTATAATTTAATAATTTCATTTAAAAAAATCTATATTTATAAGCAAACATTTATTTTCACATTTACATTTTCATTATTTTCAGTACTTTTCACACCATGGATGACATCTGAGTTTTGTTTTGTTTGTTTTTTTTCCTATAAAGGGCACACCTGAGTTTGTTACCGTCTCTGAGTGTGTGCATTACTTTGAATGGAGGACGTATGCCGCCTGCAGACGTGATAAATTTAAACCACATAAGGAGGTGAGTAAAGGTGATGAGACTTGATGAGAGTTCTGTTAGAGTGTTATCATGGAGGAAGGTGTGAATTCTTAAGTGTGTGTGTTTGGCTGTTTCAGTTGTTCTCAGTCTGAGTAAGAATTAAACTCATCAGTCTTGAACAAATCATTTTAACATTTTGAATGTCTAAATAGACCTGAATAATGCCTAATCTACATAAAGAATGATTAACAATAACATTTTTTAACTATATTGAAAATCACCTTTGATGGTCTAGCATAGTGTTTATTTATTTACTTATTTTGGAATAAAATTAGTTTGTTCAGTTTCTACATTTGAGGGAAACAACTTTTTTTCCTATTTTTCTATCATTATGCTAATCTAAGTACTAGTCACATTTTCGTGAAATGTATGTTTTTAGTAGTGCAGTCAAACGATTAATCGCATCCAAAATAAAAGTTTTTGTTTACATAATATATGTGTGTCTACTGTGTATATTTATTATGTATATGTAAATAGTGCTGGGCAACGGTTAATCCCATCCAATATAAATTTTTTGTTTGTTATGTTTGTATGTTTTGTGTATTTTTATTGTTGTTGTCAAATGATTAATCGCGATTAATCGGTTCCAATTTTTTTTTTACATTATATATGTATGTGTACTGTGTATATTTATTACATATATAAATACACAAGCATACAGTATATATATTAAAAGTATTCACGTGTTTAAACATTTATATATTCATATTCTTATATTTTATATTATATATAATATATAAACATAACATATTTTTTGTATATCTTAAATATATACATGCATGTGTTTGTATTTATATATACATAATAAATATACACTGTATACACACATTTTATAAACAAAAACTTTTATTTTGAATGTGATTAATTTAGATTAATCGTTTGACAGCACTAATTTATGTACGTGTAAATGTAAATATTTTCTAAATATATACTGTATATGTGTGTATTTGTTTATTTATAAATGATAAACATACACAGTACACACACATATTATGTTAACAAAAACTTTTATTTTGGTTTGCTACAACAAACAGAGGAAATGTCTCAAGCTTCTGGGAGTATTTTTTAACACCACTCAAAACATTATTTGCATATCTCTTTTTAAAGGTCCCTTGCTATGTCTTTGACTCGGATGGAAAGAAGCATGACCTCAACCCACTGATAAAACTCTCAGACGGCTACCTGGTTGATGACCCAGATGATGAAATTGATTTCTACATCAATATATGCAGAAGTCTAAGTGAGTTACTGCAAACTCTCTCTCTCTCTCTCTCTCTCTCTCTCTCTCTCTCTCTCTCTCTCTCTCTCTCTCTATATATATAGGGGCTTTTCAACAATTTGCTGCCCAGTCAACAGACATTTTGATTATATAGCTGCCTTATCACACAAAACAATCTGCAAAGCATCTGAGCAGGTTCTTATGTAAACAACTAAAGCATTTGGAATTTCAATGCAAATAACATAACATGATGTCTGTTCATCCAGACCGTGCTGGAAGCTCCTGTCCCGAGGAATCTGCCGCCTGTCTCACCTCTGGCAAAGACTCTTTCGACATGGGTCAGCCTGTTCATCAACTCGAGCTGCTCTCCAATGACAAGTATGTGCTAATTAGTTAATAGGCTGATGCTTTAACAGTACCATTCAAAAGTTTGCGATTGGTGCATTTATGCTCACAAACAGTAAAAACAGTAATATTGTGAAACATTATTATAATATCAAATATTTGTTTTCTGTTTTAATATATATTAAAATGTCATTTATTCCTGTGATGCAAAGCCGAACTTTTAGCAGCCAATACTTCAGTGTCATATGATATTTCAGAAATAATTGTAATATGCAGATTTGGTGCTCAAGAAACATTTCTTATTACCAGTGTAGAAAACTGGAGCAGCAACTGATTTTCTCTCTCTCTCTCTCTTTTTTTTTTTTTTTTAAATAGACTAAAGCTGCGATATGATGGAATCAAAAAAGGCCCAGCCTTCTGTAATGACCACAGTCCAGCAGTGACGATTACATTTATTTGTCCATCCGCAAGACAGGAGGTAAGAAGATGCCTAGTGTTTCATCTCACACTAGTCTGCTATACTCAGTCATCTCACAGTTTTCTTAATGGTTTATCAGGGAAGTAACCCTAAGATGGTCAGCAACTTGAACTGTCAGTATGAGATCGAGTGGGTGACTGAGTACGCCTGCCACAGAGATTACCTGGAGAGTCAAAACTGCACACTGACCAGCGAACAGCACGACATCTCCATTGACCTTACTCCCCTGATGCACAACCGTGAGTTAACGCTATTAGTTTCATAAGAGGCGACGATGTTATTATTGTTTCTGCGGAAAGAATGAAGGAATGATGGATTTGATATGGTGTTTAAGGAGTAAGTAATTAACTGGATAAACCATGCATATCCCAGTGTCATTGCACAGTGGTAATATTAAAAGTCATGTGCGTTAATTGAAGTAAAATATTAGATAAATCTTAAATGAAAGCTTAAAAATATTTGGAAATGCATTATGCATTTTGCCTTGGTGACTAACTGAAATAAAATGAGTTTAACTTGAAGTACTAAAATGACGAAAACTGAAAGAAAAAAAATCCAAATTGAAAAAAGCACAAAATTACTAAAACTTTAATTTAACATTAAAGCTAATTTAAAATATTAATAAATACTGTAATAGTTTATAAATAGTATTAAAATAACACTGAGACTGTAGCATCAAAGCATATTTATTTACTGTGGTATTTACATGTTACTTCATTGTGCTTCAGAGATGAAAATGTCTAAAAACATGATATTGGTACAGTACCATGTCCAAAAAAAACATGGTATTTCCATGGTTCTCAGTAAAAAAAATTAAAGGCACAACATTGGCATGGTACTAGGTTGTAATTGCACGGTACTCTTTTGGTATGGTACATTTTGGTACTTTTTTGTTACTAAGATAAATCAGAGGGCAGTTTGTTGGAAACAGAGTTTGTTTTTCCCACTGAAGGCAAACTAAGAACAGGAACTTTGAGAACAAGTATAGTGAAAAATTCACTGTAAACATAATAAAACACGTATTAAGGTGTTACCATGAGTTTAGCAAAAACACAAATCCCTTCTCCGATAACAAGTCCATACAGTTGTGGTTCATCCTTGATGTGATCGAATACTTATTCCCAAATATAATGCTTTACCATTCGTCATATTTCTTTATCCTTAGCTACTGGCAAACCTTATATGACTGAGGCCAAAAACGGTCAGGACACCTATATCTTCTATCTGAACGTGTGTGGGGAGACCACAGCTGGACAGTGTGTTGACAACAAAGGTTACGTGTCTGCCTGCCAAGTCAAAGACACGGGGGATGTGAAGAAGATCGCTGGGAGATTCCAGAACCAAACCCTGAGGTTCGCCTTAGCTTGTGTTACTGATTTACAGTGAAAATTTAAACTGAAGAGCAATCGTAACCCTTTTCTTTTTTATCTTAAGTATTCTGATGGTGATCTCACACTAATCTACCCAGACGGCAGCAGATGCAGCACTGGATTCCAGCGCATGACCATCATTAACTTTGAGTGCAATGCAACTGCTGGTGAGTCTCACAATGACTCATCTCATATCTACTCGTGAAGTTACGTACTGATTAGATCACAGCGCTTCTCTTTTAACCCTGCCTGATTGAGGAAGTTTCATTGGATGAGAACCAAAAAGAAGGAAATGCAACAATGTGACCTTGATGATGGTTTCATATCGGAAATTTGGTTTTCAATATGTTTCGCTCACAGCTGATTTGTGGTTTGCAGAGTATGGCCAGCCGGTTTTCACGGGAGAGTCTGACTGCACGTATTACTTTGACTGGCAAACAGCGTACGCATGTGTGAAGGAGAAGGAAGACCTGATGTGTCGAGTCACAGACCACAAGAAGCGTTATGATTTGTCGCCTCTTACGCGTTACCCAGGTAGAGATGAGCAAAATGATTGTGTTCTGGGAAGTGAAGTCAAACTTGTGGCTTGATTCGATTTTTAAAGTTACTTTCATGATTTATTTTTAGTTCTTTAATGACAAGTAAATAAATACACTATAAAGTTCAGGATCCTTAAGATTTTTAAATGTTTTTTGAAAGAAATGTCTTATGCTCATCAAGGCTGCATTTATTTGATCAAAAAAGCTGGAATATTGTGAAATTACAATTTAAAAACTTGTCTATTGGAATGTTTTTTAAAATGTAATTTGAAAGCAGTTGTTCTACTTAATATTTTTGTGAAAGCCCCCCCCCAGAATTCTTTTATGAAGAGTTCAAAGAACAATATTTCTTTGAAATATAAATAGTTTTGCCATTATATCTTTAGTTACCTTTGATCAATTTAAATCATCCTAGCTGGATAAACATGATTTAATTTAAAAAATAATCTTGCTGACTAATCTATATGTCTATTTATTTATTCATTCATTCATTTATTTATTTTTACTTCACCATGCCAAAGCATTGCCAAATTAAAAAAAGCAAACAAACAAAAAAATTCACCTACAAAGAAAGAAAAATTTCTGTGGAGCCTTCCAAATATATTAATTCAGCATATAGCGGGAAAAAAAAGCACTATAAAAATGCTTACCACTTTGTATGAGGAACAGACAGAAATTAGTAACATTAAAGGCTAAATAAAAAATGTAGGTGGAGAAGCTCATTTGAATATTAAAAAATAATTGCTGGCTTGATTAAAGGATAAGTCATTAGTATTTGATGGGTCATAAAATAAATGATCACAGGCTAAAACTTCTCAAAAAGTACTTTATTTTGCTTATTTGTAAATGTTTTTCTCTCAGAATCAGAGGGATCTCAAAACTGGGAGGCTGTGGGCACCAAGGCAGCAGAGTCTGATAAGAAACGCTTTTACATCAATGTTTGTCATAAAATCATCCAAGACGGGGAGGCCAGATCTTGCCGTGAGGATGCAGCAATATGTGCAGTAGGTCAGTGCACCATTAGAGATTATATCCTAGATATAAATACAACCTTTTTTCAGTTCTGTCTTACTCAGGACATTTCATTCAAACCCAAATGTTCTTTTTTTAGGAAATGGGAAAACTATGAACTTGGGCAAATTCCTGATTTCTCCGCAAAAGGCAGCAGAGGGTGAGGACATCAGACTCATTTACACTGATGGAGACAAATGCGGGGAAAACATGAAAGTGAAATCCATCATCATTCTGAAGTGTAAGCCTGGAGATATTGAGAGCGCTCCAGTCCTGAGGAGTGTGTCCAGTGATGGATGCATCTATGAGTTTGAGTGGTTCACCGCTTCAGCCTGCGTCCTCTCGAAAACAGAAGGTGACGACTGCAAGGTGGAAGACCCACAAGCAGGTACAGGACAGTGGTGTTGTAGTTTTATTTATGCACTATTATTAGTGGTGCACATGCACAACCAAAATAAAAAATGTCTTGACAGCTGTAAATGCACAATCAACGTTTCAGATCGACTAACTGTAATATTGTAATATAAGATTTCTAAAGAAAGCATAAATCTTGGCTATGTGCTGCTGGTTTTACAGCAAAATATAAAACTTACGCTTTTCAAGCGCTGCCATGTGGGGGTTTGCGGGGGCGGGACTCAACAGTTGGGGGATGGGGGCGGGTCAGAGGCAAGTTAAATACACATAAGTAAATACATAATACATAATTATTTATAAGAATTATTGTGATAATAATGGGACTTATTCATGTTTATTTTTTCTTTATCTTTATTATAACAAATTTTATATTACATAAAAGGAAACAATGTGGTGCATGTGGAACATGTAACAAGAAATGTCATGTACTTGAAGTACATGGAAACACCTTCATGTTAAATACATGAAGTACAGTACTTCATGTATTTAACATGAAGGTGTTTCCTAGTGTTTCTTACGTCCAGAATTATAATTATAAGTAGCAGACTTTGATAAAGTTTGAAATCGCGGGTGTGCCCCTTTGTGCCTCCTCAGCGCGATTGTGCCGTTGGGATTTATTGTGCTGTGTTACGTCGTTTTTCCCACCGTGTCCGATACTGAAATCAGTGCGACATACTTTGCAAAAAGCGTGGGAATTGTCGATGCTGCTTCGTGATAAGAAATTAAATTCCTCCGACCAGCTGTTGTTATATTTGCAGATATATTAAGTTTTTTTTCGCCGTAGCACCACCTGAGCGTTCTAATGCCATTTTTAGTGACGCTTGATTCAAATTCCCCCGTCTACCTGCGCAGATATCAACTGTGCAACAGAGCTGTAGGTTGCCAGGTTGAGGTCACAAATGGGATCAAAATTGTATGATGTATCTATTTCGTGAGAAGGATGCGTTTCATACAAGATCTGGCAACTGGACAACCTTGGAATAATGTATTGATGTGATTTTTTTTATAACGATTTGTTGCCGTTCAAATTACGGGAGTTTCCCGGGAGAAATAACAAAACGGGAGGTGGGCGGGAGATGGGCGTGAAATACGGGAGACTCCCGGTAAAAACGGGAGTTTTGACAGGTATGCCCCTGACTATTATGTATTTTTTAATATATTCAAATTTTATATTTTCATATTTTATAGTATGTGAATATATTGAGTTTTTGGATTTCCAGTTTTTGTTTAAATTCATTTAAATTGTAGTTTATTTTAATTATTTTATGTGATTTGTTTTTTACTCAGTTTTAGTCATTTTCGGGCTTCACCAAACTTTATTTTTAACATTTTCATTAAGTTTGTTTGAATTTCTTTTAATTTCAGCTTTATTTCAGTTATTGAAAATAATTTTTAATACTTTTTAGTAAGGTACAAAATAAAATTACTGTATATGTTGTGTTTTTTTTTTTTATAATCTGTATCTTCTCTGTATCGTCCCAGATTATTCCTCTATGTGAATGTTTCCATTCAAAAACACTTATATATTGTGCTTATTTTCTTTTGGTTCATTTTATTTTTTTATTTAATTAAACTACATTAAACTAAAATGTCATTTTTATTTGATTTCATTTTATTTAACAAAAATGGTTTGTAGTTTTTTTTTTTTAAACCATTTTACTGTACATTAATATCTTATTATTTCTTAAATGTTCTGCCTCATTACTGCGAGGATGTGTAGCCTAGTGGCTAAAGATTTAGGCTGGTTATGGTTTTTATTTGCCTTCTATTGAGCTGCTTTTAAATGTTCTTCTCTTTCTTTGCAGGAATTTTATTTGACCTTTCCCCGCTTCGGAAACCTAACGGAGGTTATTATAACATGTCCGTTGACAAGTATGACTACTTCATCAATGTGTGTGGCAACGTGAAGGCCGCACAGTGTCCAGAAACAGCAGGGGCCTGTCAAGTTGACCAGAGGTAAGTTCACTTTGGTCATTTTCGTTTAACAAGGTGTGATGCAACAAGTTTATTTTGTCTTCACTGGAAGTATGATATGAAGCACTAGAATCTCAGCCAATCACAACATATTTGGAGCTATGGAGTGCATGATTTTTGAACCAATAAGATTTCGCTGTGGGCGGAGCTAACCTTATTTGTTCCATCTCTGCAGTGGCACAAGCTCTTGGAATCTCGGCAAATTTAACTCCAAGCTTTCTTATTATGATGGCATGATCCAGTTGACCTACAGAAACGGCTCTCAGTACAACAACATGCAGCACACGCAGCGCTCCACACACATTTCCTTCCTCTGTGACAGAGAGGCTGGTCCAGGAAAACCAGAGTTTCAGGTATTGCCCTGCTTCTTTGTTCTGTTCGTGCTGACTGTTAACACTCATATATCTTTTTAGCCCCTTGAGGTTACCTATTTTAGCCTCTAGTCAAGTAATGCTATTTCAGCATAAAGGGCTTGTGTTTTTAAGCATTTTCTTGTCTCAGGCTTTGCATTGGACACACCTTCATATTATTATAAGTCTTGTCTTGTCTGCAAACCAAAAATGTCCTTAATTTATGAGCACTTTTCTGCAGAAAGAAGATGAGAACACGTATAACTTCAAATGGTACACTTCCTACGCCTGTCCTGAAAGACCACATGAGTGTGTTGTGACAGACCCCAAAACTCTGCAGCAATACGACCTGTCCAGGTTAGACTCGTATGTCCTAGAGAAATGAGTATACTATATTACTAAATATTTTAGTTTCATTTTAAAAGCAAGTTTGGTGCCACTAGAGCTGCATAAATGTCACACTTATCCTTTAGTTTACTCAATACTTCCTCCATCTGCCACTGATTGAACAAACAGATGGTCCCATCCTGAACTCATGTCATTGGCTGAGCCAATGTTGCTGTTCGGGATGGTTAAACAAACATGTGCCATGTTTTGATAGTGCCATTCTTTGTGGTTGAATCATCCTTTGGATGGCTCGTATATGTCTCTGTATATTAAACTGAAATAGGAGTCACTTTTTTAAGATGGGCAAATTAATAAAAAAAAACAAAAAACTTTTTATATACATATGTGCTAATAAATGTAAATTGCAATCAAAAAAATATTAAAAATAATCTAAAAAAAAAATGATTAAATGTACTTTTTTATATTTAAATGATTACCATAATCCTTTTATTTACTAAATAAATTATGTATTTACATGTTATACTGTATATATATATGTTTATATGTTATATTTATGTTTTTATTTAGTTGGATGTAACGACAAAATGGCCAAATAATACTTTGTTCAAAGTAATACTTTGCTTAAAATATATTTTGTCTAATTTTTCTATATTTCAATATACAGCAAAAATAATGCTTTTAGTGTAGTATTATGTTAGACAAGCATGTGTTTTTGTAAACTTAATTTATATTGTACTGTGGATTTATTTTGTACTGTGAATTTATTATTTTCAAATTTTGATTTATTTATTAAGTTTAGGTTACTTATTTTTTGCATTAAAAATGGTATAAAAAAGATCAGCGTTGCTTACCTTAACCAATTTTTTATTTAATTTTGTTATTTATTTATTTAGTAGTTTTCATTATTTTAACCCAATTTCACTTTTTGGATGTAGCCTTCTATGTCATAGTGGAGACATCTGATGCTACACATTTGGATACTAGATATAAACGCACTGTTAATCCTGATAATTTTTTAGGTAGTGTTATCACTCCATTATACATGTTTGACAATATCCAAACAATGCTTGTATCAAAAAGCTAGACAGTGTTAACAACAATGGCTCTACAGTAAATCTCTCGTTTCCTTCCCCTCTGCAGTTTGGCAGTATCTAATGGTGGTAGGAACTGGCAGGCCATACAGAACTCTGACCCCAGCGGCCTGAGGAAGTACTACATCAATATATGCCGGCCACTTAAAGCCGTGCCTGGCTGTGACGGGAGAGCTTCTGTCTGTGAGGTGAAATTCGAGACTGACAAGGTTAGTTCACTCTCTGTAAACATTGGAATGACTTGGTGATATAAAATATAACAAAAAACAAACCGCACCACTGACAACAAATGTGTGTGTACATGTTACTCAAACAGGAAGGCCGGTCTGAGAAGGGTAGAAGTCAGTAACTTAGGCATTGCTAAGAAGGGTCCAGTGATTGTGGAAGAGAACCAGCTAATGTTGGAGTACACTAACGGCTCAGTGTGTCAAGCAGAAGGAGTGATGACCACTTACACAACTCGTATCCACTTTGTCTGCTCATCTGGGACCGCAGTGAGTCAATACTGTCCTTTTACTCATTTAGTACTCATTATAAATCAGTGGCTTGAACAATATGAGAACAATGTTTTTTTCTTTAGCCATCTGGTCCTCACTTTGTGGGGAACCAGAATTGCACCGTTGACTTTGTTTGGGACACAGAAGCAGCCTGCGCCATCTCAACCGTTGAGGCCACCAACCAGGTCCACTTTAATTTTTGCACAAATTCACTGACTTTGATGGAATCGTGAAGATTTATTTTCTTATTTCTCTTTTTATTTGTCTACAGACCTGCTCAGTGAAAGATCCCAACACTGGCTTTGAGTTCAACCTGCAACCACTGGCTTCTGAAAGCGGATACCACGTCAATGCCCATGGGAGAGAATTTGTCGTAAGAAGCACTTTAAAATCTTTCAAATTCTCTTGAGTAGTGTATGGATCGATACAGAAGTCAGTTTTAGTATGATACTAGCTTCTGGTACTTAAGTAAAAACATAAAAACAGCCTTAGATGACTAATGAAATGAAACTGAGATTCTCAGTAGATTCAGTAACTCAGTGTCTCTATCTGTCTGTCTGTCTTTTTATACTGACATTGCTTTTCAAATGTTTGGGGTCAGTACTTTTTTTTTTTTTCTTTTTTTTTTAAGAAATTAATCTTTTTTGTTTCTTCGCCAAGGATGCATTAAATTGATGGATTAAAATGACAGAACATTTAAAATGTTACTAAAGATTTTTATTTCAAATAAACAGTGTTGTTCTTAGCTTTCTATACATCAAAGAATCATTAAAAAATGTTTCACGGTTTCCACAAAAAGTAAGCAGCACAACTATATTCAACATATTAATTATAATAAATAATGTTTCTTGAGCATCAAATCAGCTTATTAGAATGATTTCTGAAGGATCATGTGACACTGAAGACTGGAGTAATGATGTGGAAAATTCAGCTTTGCATCAAAGTAATAAATTACATTTTAAAACTTTAAAATCTAAAGTTTAAAAAGTTACAAATGTATGTTAAAATGTAATAATATTTAACATATTACTGTTTTTACTGTATTTTTGATCAAATGAATAAATGCAGAGTTTTTTTTTTTTTTTAGTTTTTTTTAAGAAACCTTTTTCCCCAAAGAGAATTTGAATTGAGCAGTTTATGTGCATACACATTCAGTTACATTTAGCATTCATTTGTTCTTGTAATAAACCATGTGGAATAAATGTGCTGAATAGCAGCACTTTGTCGTCTGAGCCATGTACTAAATTTACAACAACAAAAAAAATCCTGCTCCTGGAGAGCTACTGTCCTGCAGACTTCAGTTCCAACCCTGCTCCAACACACCTGTCTGTAATTATCAAGTAGCCCTGAACACCTTGATTAGGTGTGTTTGATTGGGGTTGGAGCTGAAATCTGCAGGACGGTAGCTCTCCAGGAGCAGGGTTGGAGACCCCTGCTGTATTCTGTGCAATCTTCTCCACAGTTTGACTGTGTGTTCAGTTTCTCTTTGACCTCTTTCATTTATCACGTTTAGTGCAATTATACCAATTTTAAAACAAAAGTAACAGCACCCCTTGTCTTCTGTAGGTGAACATTTGTGATTCAGTGAAAGCATGCGGAACTGTCAGAGATAAACCTGTGGCTGGCTGTGAGCTGAAAGATAAGAAACCTGTGAGTCAAGTAGGTGTGGAACGGTCTCTGCAGTTCTCCACTGATGGCACTCTCACTCTCACATACAAAGGGGCCTTGGACAAATCGTCAGGTGGGTAACTGAAAGGGCCCCAAATTTTAAATGGAAATGTATAATTGGTAGTATTGTATTTCATTGTACCTTACATGTTCCTGTTAGGGTAATTGGGACAGCTTTATTGAAAATGGTCCAATATACAATTTTGGATCATTATACACAAGTCTTTGAATGACCAATCAGAATGAAGTATTCTAGAGAGACTTGTATTAAGGTTATATTGTTCTGCCCCAGACTGAACCCACTTTACCTTGTTTCCTATCCTTACTATAGGTACCGAAGACACCTTCATCATTAATTTTGTGTGTGACCAAAAGGCCAACCCAGCCTCTCTGAGTCTTATACCGGAAGAGCTGGGCACAAGTGCACACGAAACCCACAATGTGTTTTTTGAGCTTTCCACTGCACTAGCCTGTGAACCTGCTCCTGTGGATTGCCAAGTCACCGGTAAGCTTTCCCATGCACAAAAACATGCTTTTAATGCTGAAGTGTGTCATTTCTCTGCCATTGCTGTCACCATTTTGATACCAATCTCAAGCTGATCCCTCTGTCTTGCATTTCCAGATTTGCAAGGTAGACAGTACGACTTGGGTGACCTCAGTCTGGATGACAAGTATTATGTTCCTCTGGACACCTCAGATCAGGCCCGCTTTCAAAAGTTTTACATCAACGTGTGCAGACCGCTGCCTCGCGTCCAGGGCTGCCCTGGTGAGTGTCTACAAACAGATATTGACAGACTCTTTTAAAATGTCTTCCTATTTTTAGCCTAGTACTTTGAGATTGATTTTCTCTTTGTAACACCCACCAAGGGCTGGAGGAGTAGTGCTGGTCTGAATGACCGCGCAGTAAACTAATAGACTTCTGTTGTTGGCAGCTGGAGCGATTGGAGCATGTGGCCAGCTGAAAGGCAGAGGTGTGAATCTGGGATATGTGCAGTCCAGCCTGCAGGCAGCGGCAGATGGCTCCATCAGTATTGTTTATCTGAATGGGGACAAGTGCAATTCAGGACGTTACTCCACCCGAATCGTCTTCCAATGTGATGACAGTCCTGTAAGCAAGAGCATGGTTTCTCTCTTAAGTGCAAATAGATTTTTTACCCGTGGCACCTTCCACTATAAATTGGTGTCTCATAAATTTTTTTGAAGTAACTAAATTTCTTTTCAATGAAAATTATTGAATAGGTATAATTCTGAAATTTACATAGTGTGATGGTATGACTGACTGTGTTTATAGTTAAATTATTTTCAGAACCAAAAATTAATCATTATTTAGTGGCACAGGATCTTGCAGGTAAAAAATGTAATGTAACTAGGAACCAATATTTAGGGGAAATAAGTTTCTTAAGTAGCAAATCAGCATATTAGAATGATTTTTGATGGATCATGTAACACTGAAGACTGGAGTAATAGCTGCTGAAAATTCAGCTTTGCATTACAGGAATAAATTGCATTTATAGAAACAGATAGAAAACAGTTTTTTTGCAATGCAATATTTCACAATAATACAGTTTTTACTATACTTTTGATCAGATAAATGCTGCCTTGTTGAGCATAAGAGACTTCTTTTTAAAAACATTTAAAAATCTTACCGCCCCCAAACTTCTGAATGGTAATAAAATAACATGACAAAATGATTTAAAATCAGTTTCAAGCCCTATTTTGTACTGTATTTAAGATGCTAAAAAAAAAAATTCTTTCTTTTTTTTTTTTTATGGTGAAGCTGTTGAAACCCATTTTTCTTTTCTCTATTTAAAGGGTGCACCCATGTTTGATCGCAAAGATGACTGTGAATATGTCTTCATCTGGAGGACCTCAGAAGCTTGCCCAATCAAAAGAGTCCAGGGTAGGATCATCAGACAATTAGGTCTCAGGACTTTGAAGAAATACTCTTACTTGGGCTTTGACTTCATTTAGTTCTTGTCACTTATAGGTGAAAACTGTAAAGTCAAGGACCCCAAGAGCGGTTATGAGTACAATCTTACACCACTGGCCGGAAAGGACTATGATGTGAAGGATTTGAGTTATGAGTATAACTTTGCAGTGTGTGGCCCAGTTACATCCTCGGTCTGCCCGCATGGTCCCAGCAACTCTGTTTCCTCGTGTCAGGTCAAGGGCAGTACACACAGAATAGCAGGTGAGTTTATTTTTATTTTCAAGTATCAAAACTGAGCTATTAGGGAACTTTTTATAGAATAGTTAACTCTAAAATGTATTGATGTTTAGGAAATAGAAGTTTTTGGTTGTTTTGTTTATTGATCTGAACAGATGGAGAACAGAGAAATTTAACATTACATCACTTGTTCACAAGTGGATCTTCTGCAGTGAATGGGTGCCGTCAGAGTCTAAACAGCTGATAAAAACATCACAATAATCCTCAAGTAATACACATGACTCCAGTCAACCAGTTAACATCTTGTGAAGTGAAAAGCTGCATGTTTATTATAAACAAATCCGTTTAGTTTTTGACTAAAATACAAATCCTCTATCCATAAAACTGCTTTTTCCAGTGACAAAATCGTCTTGTCTGAGTCAGGGGAGAAATATGCACAGTTTACAAGCGAAAACAGTCAAAAACCAGGACAACAAGGAATGGACTTTTGCACTGGAAGAAGTATTATTATGAACTGTGGAAATGCTTTAATAAAGGGTTTATTACAAACACGTTGATTTTCGTTTACAAGATGTTGGACTGGAGGTTTGTGGATTACTTGTGGATTATTGTGATGTTTTTCTCAGCCGTTTGGATTCTCATTCTGACGGTACCCATTCACTGCAGAGGATCCAGTGGTGAGCAAGTTATGTAAGGCTAAATTTCTCCTAATCTAGTTCTAATGAAGAAACAAATTCATCTATATCTTAGCAATGTTTAGCAAATATTCATATTTAGGTGAACTATTCATTTAACCTTTCCTATGCTCCTCTGCAGGCTTAGCCAATCAAAACCTCACATTTGATGATGGGATTATTATGATCAACTACACAAATGGGGAAAAGTGCCACAAGATCTATGAGCGATCCACAGCTATTCTCTTCTCCTGCGACCACAGCAAGAATCCAGTGAGTTTCTCTTAGCCAACAAATGAGTTAAGAAGTTAAATTAATTTCCTAAATGTTTTTTTTCCTTTCTTTGTTCTTTAGGGTAAGCCAGAGTTCATAAAGGAGACCGCAGACTGCACATACCTGTTTGATTGGCACACAGCTTTGGCCTGCCCTTCCTTCAAAACCACAACCTGCTCCTACAAGTAAGAGCAACCTTCTTAGTAATATATTTGCTTCCAATACCTGCTTCCAATAGTCTAAATGACCTATAACCCCCTCTCCGTCTGGCAGTGATGGCCATGGCCACTCCTACGATCTATCCTCACTGGCCCGGCACAAATCTAATTGGGTGGTCATGCCACAAGCGAACAATCAGAAGCAGCGTTACTATATCAATGTGTGCAAGTCTCTGGTGCCTCAGACCGGTGAGTTGTAGCAGTACAGCTGGAGTGTTTTGACCGGTCTGCATAGATGTTATAACTGGTGTTTTGTCTTAGGTTTGTGGAGCTGCCCGTCTAGCGCTGCGGCTTGTCTGAAGGACGGAGATGAGTATGTGAATCTGGGGGAGGCGGAAGGCGGGTCCACAGTGGGAAAAAACATCCTGATTCTGAAGTACACCAATGGACAAGCCTGTCAGGATGGCAAGAGAAACCGGACCACCATTATTAACTTCAAATGCGACCCAGACAAAGTGGTCTGTAGTTATTTATGCTTTTCTCTGTACATTCACAGATGCATGTTCTAAAGTAAATATAATTACTATAGACTAACTACTGTTTATTTTTTGTAACGGTCTAATATTTTTATTCATGTTTTTTAAAATAAACACACGCAGTTAGTCAGTTAGATCTTTTTTTTTTTTTTTTTTTTTTTAAGAAATACATTTATTCAGCAGTCATACATTAAACTGATCAAAAGTGACATTGAAGAAATTTAGAAAAAAATTATATTTAAATAAATGCTGTTCTTTTTAAATTTTCTATTCATCAAATGATCCTGAAAAAAAATGCATCAAGTAGATAAGTTTACAAAAAATTAAGTAGTTAAATTGTTTTATTTTTTGAGTTCTATTCACCAAAAAATAAAAATAAAAATGTAGATATAAATAAATATATATATATATATATATATATATATATATATATATATATATATATATATATATATATATAAAATAAGAATATAACTATCCGATATTCTCGAAGTATATGCTAATATTTATAGTAATATATATCACATACTGTACAGCATACAGTGAGCATAACAACATCCTCTCCTTGTCTGTATCTCTGACTTTCTGTCTGTTTTTCTGCAGGATTCTAAACCTACTCTGATCACGGCACTGGAGGACTGTGTCTATAGCTTTGTATGGTTCACTGCTGCAGCCTGTCCTCTCAACAGCACTGAACACGGGGACTGTAAAGTCACAAATCCAGCCACAGGTGAGTCACCCACATGAGCCTCGTCACACAATGAATACACAGTTATTCAGAACAACTGAATCATCTTATCCAGACACTTCCTGTCTGCTCATAACAGTGTCATGTAGGTGCATGTGTCTGATGCACGAAATGCCTGAATAACAGCAAGGGTGTTTTTGCACACTGATCTTTTGAAAGTTCTAGCATTTATGTTTGTCCCTAAATCGATCTGAGACGTGTTGTGCTGGGTCTCCACAGGTCATCTCTTTGACCTTAATGCCCTCAGTCGGACAGGTGGCTATACGGTCTATGATCCCATGGCCCATAGGAAGATGTTCAGACTAAATGTGTGTGGAGACATAGCCAATGCTGGTTGTGCCTCTGGAACAGGTATATTTCCTTTGTACCTTTCATTTAGTGAAAAACAGTGTGAATACAGTAATGTGTGTGTCTGTGTGTGTATATGTATGTATTTATGTATATATATATATATATATAATTTATATATATATATATATATATATATATATATATATATTATATATAATTTGTTTTTTTTTTATATATATATAATATGTATATATGATTTGTGCTTTGGTTTGTTAAGCCTTTTTGTTTCAGTGAGGATGTAAAAACGACTTGTCTTGTTTTAAAACATTTAGGCCCTAAGCAAAAAAGACTTTATATGGTAATGTTAAGATGTTTTTTTTTTGCTGCAGCCGTTTGCATCAAAGACACTCAGAAGGCCATAAGTGGTGGGAAAACCACAAGGAAGCTGGTGTACAAGGATCAGGTGGTGGAGCTCACTTATGAGGATGGAGACGTGTGTGCCTCCAACCCTTCCCTCAAACACAAGAGCATCTTCAGCTTCGTCTGCAAGTCTGAGGGAGGAGGCACAGATGAACCCGTGCTGGTGTACTCAGAAGACACCACTTGTACTCACTTTTTCTCTTGGCACACGCCTCTGGTCTGCGAACAACAGGTAAGAGGAGGTCTATAATCTTTCGATTCTCTAAACCTCGCTTCAGGTGAACCTGCAACAAATGTAGTGTCTCTTCTCTGCAGGTGAAGTGCTCTGTTTGGAACGGTACCAATCTGATTGACCTCAGTCCTCTGATCCATCTCACCGGTTACTACACGGCTATCAACGAGGATGTAGACAGGGACAAGTCTCCTGATTTCTACATCAACATCTGCCAGCCCCTCAACCCCATCCCAGGGGTCAACTGTCCTCCAGGGGCCGCTGTGTGCATGGATGCTGTTGATGGAGATCCAGTTGTAAGTAAAAGCATCAGTCAATGAATTCCACTTTCTTTGATCTACAGAACAACATTAAACATTTGAAAATGAAGAAACTAAAACAGACATTATTTAGTATTGTAATTTCATTGTATTGTACTGTAAAATCATATTTATTTAGTACTTGTAGTAGTAATTATAATATTTAAATATATTATAATTTCTTATTATTATATTTTTCCGAAATACTTTTTATTATTTTATAGTGAAATTTAGTAATTTTTTATTTTCTTATTTTATTTCCTAATAATAAAAATAATTTGTAGTAGTAGAAGTATTTTCTTTTTCTTTTTAGAGATGTTATAGTATATGTCTTATGTCTTATTTTGTTTAGTTGTAATAATAATAGTAATATTTATTTTGCTATTTATACAGTGAAGTATTTAGTATATTAGTACATATTTAGGATATATAGTATATTATAGTATCATATTTTTTATTTTATTATTTTTATTGTTTCTGTTGCTGCTGTTGTTGTCATATTGATATATATGTAATCAGTTTCTTTTCTTTTCTTTTTTTGGCCAAATCGTGCAGTTTTGTAAATTATCACAGTTTAATTCGAATTTCTCACCAAATTGTGCAGCCAAAGCATTGATGATGAATTTAATGTTATCGTTATTATATTAATAACAACCAATATTGGAGGCTGTCTTATACTACATGCACACCTTGCCACATTACCGATGAAGAAAGTACATATTGTCAGTTTTTGAGTATGAGATATTCTTAATACTATTTTGAGTCTATTTGAGCAAAATATTTTTACTAATCATACCATGGCACCAGAGGATGATATTGAATGACATGTTTGAATCTGATTTTTGTGGGTTTTTTCCTTTCTGTGCAGGACATCGGACGAATCACCTCCCCTCCTCGCTATAACAGCAACACCAACGAGGTGGAGATCACCTTCAGCAGCACAACCGTCTGCCCTTCTAACCCCACCTCCAACTACTCCTCCAAGATCGTTTTCACCTGCCAGAAAGGAGCAGAGCTGGTAAGAGAGCAACCCGAAATCTTCAGAAATGGTGTTTAGAGTAACTGAGTGGTTGTTGGTCTCTGTTGTACCTGAGTGTAAGTGTTGGTTTTGCTCAAACAGGGTTCTCCCCAGATGATCCGAGCTCAGGACTGTATGTATGTGTTCGAGTGGGCAACTCCTGTGGTTTGCCCGGAGACCATCACGGCGCAGGGCTGCAATCTGACCGTCTCCCAGCTGCGCTACACGTTTGACCTCTCAGCGCTGTCAGGGACCGTTCAGGTATTGAAGAGAGAGAGACTTTTCCAAGACTGAAGAATTCAAATTTGTGCCATCAATGCTTTGGGGTCTATAAAATTATTTAATGATTCTGAAAGAAGTCACCAAGGTTCCATTTATTTGATCAAGCAAGAGTGCCGTAATGGTGTGAAATATTGTTACAATTTTGTATTTTAATACATTTTGAAATGTATTTTATTCCTGTGAGTGAAAGCTGAATTTTCAGCATCATTACTCCAGTCTTCAGTGTCACACGATTCTTCAGAAATCATTCTAATATGCTGATTTGCTCAAGAGTCATTTCCTGTTATTATCAATGTTGAGATCAGTTTTGCTGATTAATGTTTTTGTGGAAGTTGTGACACATTCTATTTCAGAATTTTGAATAGTTCAAAGGAACCACATTTATTTGATATGAATATTTTGTATCATTATAAATGTCTTGACTGTCGCGTCATCATCCTCCCTGAATAAAAGTATTTTAAAAGTGTTAATAAAAAAATCTAGACCCCCAAACCTTGGGTGTATGTATACCAAAAATCTCAATTTGTCATCTTATTCAAGCATATTAACAAAGGGATGATTCTAGAGCTTAATTTATTTGTTTTTCAGGTTCCTAGAAACTCCAGCTCCTTTAATATCAACGTGTGTGGGACTGTGACAGGCACAGCATGTAAAAACAGTGCGGTATGTCTGATCTCAACGGGCTCTGCGGCTTCATACGGAAACAGCAAAATTCTAAACCTAGACTACAAGAGAGAAGAGCAGGCTGTGATCATGCAGTACAGTGGAGGAGACACCTGTCCTCAAGGTCAGACAAACACTCTGTACAGTGGAGGATACACCTATTAAGCAGCCAACTTAGCATTTTGAGGCACAATTTTGACAGATGGTCTTGTTCTAAAAGATAATAATTGTAATATACCTCATTTTGGCCTCAGTGGTACTTGTATGGCAACACTGCATGCATGTGTTATAGTGAATGCAGTACCACTATGCAATGCAGTCAACAAAAGTCCAGATCTTAACAAGACTCTTGTTAAACTTTCCCCCTAAATGATTAAAATTTGTGTTTATTGTCTTTCAGTTACAGATAAAAATGAAGTGTGCATTTTCCCCTTTAAGTACCTGGGCGAGTTTTATTCTGAGTGCACAACTCAGGGCAAGACTGACGGCAGGAAGTGGTGTGCCACTACAAGCGACTATGACAAAGATCAGAAATGGGGCTTTTGCTCTGGCGGTACGAATGTACTTTTTTAGGATAGAGCGACTAGAAAAGCTATGTTTATTTAATTCCATTTTTATTTAATCAGTCTGTTTTTTAATGGTTTCAGCTCCTTATTAAGAAAACTAAACAGACTAAACATGACATAAAATAAATAATACAATTTAAATTAAGTAAAATGTGAATAACTACATTTACAAAATGTCATTTTTTTAAAAAATAGATATTGATATTGTTTTTGTTTAGTTTGGGTTTTTAGATTTAGATGAAATGAACATTACTTAAATTGTCTATGTGTTTTAAGATTTAAATAACAAATTTGTTTCTGTCTAATTGAGTGTTGATTTTAATTATTTGAAACCTGATTTTAAGGCTGTTTTTAGGTGTCTTTTTACCATTATTTGATTTTTTTTTGGTCTATTTCACAGCACCACGAGGGAAACGGCAGTCATCTATTTTGTTCTCGTGTGACAGAGCGGCAGGCCGTGGACATCCTCAGCTGATGAGGGAAACCCAAGGATGTTCTGTCACCTTCCAGTGGCGAACGAATGTGGTCTGCCCACCCAAAAAGATGGAGTGCAAGCTTGCAGGACAACACCAGACCTACGATCTGCGCACGCTCTCGTCTTTAACAGAGCCGTGGAAATTTAGCAACAGGGACGATTCGTGAGTTCACACCTGTTGTTCTGTTCAATTTTTATTTGCCCCTGTCATGGGGTGTGAATGAACAATCAATATATTCATTGACAAAACAGTAATGGCCAGTATCAGCACATTTTTATTTAGTAACATTGGTTTGATTAGACTGATATTAGAAAAACATAATATCCCCAACTATGCCCTATTTTAAAGTATTGATTACTCTTTTACAATTGATTATTTTTTATGTCAAAGTAATCAATTGTTTCTAACCAATTGTTATTATAATTTTTTTATTTTACAAAATTGTTTTAATTTTATTTGAATCTCTTTCAAAGCATTACATTTTTTTCCCCCTTCTCGTTATCACGTTCTGCCAATATAGATTACTTAAAAACAAATAAATAATAATCTAATAAAATAAATTAAATGAGTAATTAAATAAAAAGAATGCAGAAGTAAAATTTAGCATAAATGTATACATTTATAAATGAGCATAATATCCTAAGACAATTTTTGTTCTTTCATTCATTTTAATTTATTTTTAATTTATTTATTTTTTTATGTTCAATTATGTTAATGTTAATTAGCTTTTATGCTCCAGGGTCACATATATATTATAAAATCCATTTTATTCATAAGATGGACAAAATTCCTGGATCTTTTATCTTTTAAAAAAAAAAAAAAAACATTTGTAGGCCATAACAGAGCAATAATTATTGACTATTTGTATCAGACATCATTTCTATATCTATGTACATTTTTAAAGTTATATTTGTACTCAAGTCAGTATGGACACATTGCATTTAATGAGTAATGAAACACTGGTGTAATATTGCACCTGCTTAATGTTAATGAAATTCACAACTGTATTATTTTTTCTTAAAGGTACTACTTCAATCTCTGTCAGGCCATTCATGGAGGCCAGCCAGGCTGTGCAGCAGAAGCTGCCGTGTGTCGCAGACGTGCTGGTGGGAAGACTGAGACTCTGGGCCGTGTTCACACGCAGACCATGGAGTTCATCGGTAAGTCTTTTTAAACCTCCTCTGACATGATTACAGTTTTGTTGGTTTCTCATCAGTGTGTATCCTCACCAGATGGAAAGATCCTCGTCAATTATTCCATGGGCGACGAGGTGTGTGGAAACAAGAAACCAGCCAGAACAATCTTGCAGCTAAAGTGTGGCAGCACAGTGGGCCGTCCGAAATTATTCAAGTAAGTTGACTTTGCATGAGTATTCTTAACTTGTAGTAATGGCTTAGCATCTGTTATCTATAAGTTTCATATTTTTGTCTGTGTGTTTTAGGGAGGATAAAACAGCATGTGAGTTCTGGGTGGAGTGGGAGACTCGATCTGCATGTGCTGTGAAGCAGGAGGAAGTGGAGATGATCAATGGAACCATCAAAGTGCCCGAGACAGGAGCCATTTTCAGCCTGGGAGAACTTTATTACCGGTGAGCATCTCACCCTCTCATGAGTGCAACAGCACAAAAGTTAGGTGCACTCAAATTTTTGACCGCATCGCATTTAACACCGCATTTTTTACAAGTTCACTTTTTTTTTATGGCTGTCCATATAGGCAATATTGACTTGTAAATGATTAACTAACCGTCTGGTCAGCATAAAGTTCTTTATTTGAAGCACAATTCTACAAGAAAGGTAACTTACTGGAAAAGTGTTGGTGCTTAAAGTGCTTCACTGAGCTGAAATTTAAACTTAAAACATCTTAAGATAAATGAAATAAAAAGAAAATCTAATTAAGTGTTTTAAGGGCTTCAAACTGAACATCTTATGGCTCAATGTCTTATGGACTATCCTCCATTGCAGTCACATGCCCCTCGGATAGCCAACTCCTGTAGTTTGGCCTTCTTGATCTTTGGCCTTGGCTAAACCAGCTGCCCACACTCTCTCTAGCATCAAAATCTTCCAGACTTGGTCCCTCTACACTGATTCTTATCGGATCTTCACTGTCTGAATGAAGGGATGCTCTAGTGTCTGATCTGAACAGCTAAACACTCCCTAAACAGCTTATACTACTGTTTCAGCTATTTAAATAGTTCAGTTTTGTATGTAATAGCAAAGTGATTATAATTTTTGTATTGTTTTTTATTAAGTTAATTTAGAAAAACCATTAGGAAGAATTTTTTGTTTGTTAAATATAAGTTTTAGTTTTTTTTTTTTTTTAAGTAACGACTAAGTGGCCAGCGGCAGACCGTGAGCCTATGTTTGATCAATTTAGCCTTCTCAAATCATCACGACCTGCCTAAAATAAAATCTATAGATATAAAACAGTTCAAGCATATAACAATGTTTAAACGTTAGACCCAGATAAACACCTAAACACCGTTAGCCGCTCTTGACAGTCGCGGTAGCACGGTCTTGTGTTGTTTCCACCAGTTCGGCAATTTTGTTTCAATCACTAATTGATGGATGTCTAAAATTATAAAAGTAAGGAGAAGTCTAAAACAGGCGGGAGGCCCGGCCCGTGTCTGAACTATGATGTGAAAATTGGCCTGAAGCCCGGCTCGAGGGGCGTAGAAAAGTCGGGGTCCGTCTGGCTCGGGCTGAAATGTAGAGCTCTACTGTCTGTTGTTGAACCACAGGGAGACTTTCAGAGTCGCAGAGACTTTTTTTTTTTTTTTTCTCGAAAGGCTGGTCGCACCGGTGCACCCTCTGATTTTTTTATAGTCGCGCCATTGAGAAATTAGGACGCATGTGCGACTAAATTGGTCGCACTCTAGAGCCCTGCTACAACTACACCACACCACATGTAGTAATGTGCATGAGATAAACGGTGTTTTATCTGTCCTCAGTTTCCACAACGCCACAGGAGACATCCGTCCCAATGGAGATCGCTATATCTACCACATCCAGCTGTCAGGCATCACCGACAGCTCCATTTCCAATTGCCTAGGTGCCAATATCTGTCAGGTCAAGATTAATGACAGTTACCGCAGAAAAATTGGTTCCTCCAGCAAAGCCAAGTATTATATCAAAGGTGAGATAAAATCAGTAAGTGACCATATTAGGAGTTACGGTGTGTGATGTGCTCAAATATTTTACTATGCATATTGGGACAGATGAAAGGCAAAGTTGGGTTTATTTTCCCCTTTATTATTTATTTATTTAGAAATTTGGTTTGTAACAGCACGCAAATGTTAAAAATATTTTAAAATATTTTTCTTGTTTGTTTGTTTTATAAATATTTCCTTAGTTTGTGTACTTATTTAGATTAAATTAATTAATTTATAATTTACTTTTAATTTTGAAATCTGTTTATAGCAACACACACTTTTTTTTATTAAATAATTTATAAATTATTTTTGTAACAACAAAAATGCCAAAATATTCTGTTTAATTTTTGTTTGAAAAGAGGATTTTTTTTTTGTTTGTTTGGTCATTATTTAATTTACACATTCTTTTTGTAACAACACAAAAATATTTAGTTTGAAACCTATTTTGTATTATTACTTAGTTTCTGTATACTTCTTAAATAGAGAAGCAAACATTTGGCAAAACATTTAGGTTTTTATTTTTTTCAGAATTAGTCTGCTGTGTTGAACACTTGTCACTTTTTTATTCAAAAATTTCAAATTCAATTTATTTTGTTCTGTGAACTCCTAATATATTATTAGTTTAGGTTGTTTACTTTAAAAGTAAATTTTTCTATGAACACAATTTATTTTGTATTTCTGTGATGTAACCACTTTATTAAAAATGACCTGTTGTTGTATTTTGCCAGGTGGAAATCTTGATGTCTCGGTACCATCTGAATCTGTATGTGGACGAGACAAAACCAAAACCGTGTCCTCAACCATCCTGTTCCACTGCAGCCCTACGGCAGGAGAGGGTATCCCAGAATTCCTGCTGGAGACAGATGGCTGCCAGTATCTGTTTGTATGGCACACTGCCACCGTTTGTGAATTTTTGTGAGTATTACTAAAGCCTGATCATACTTTTAAGCTTTAATTCAATAATTCTACAACATAGATTTGTTAGCCAAGTACGTTTGAGTATAATACATTGTTTTTTTTTCATAGTTCATCCACCTCCATGGACCCGCACAGCACTGATGGAGGGGAGGAGCATGCCGGATTATCTGGGCGGAGTCAGGCCTTAGGGGCGATGCTTAGCCTGCTGTTGGTTGTGCTCACGATCTGTTTGCTTGTTCTTCTGCTGCACAAACGAGACAGGAGGTAAAATGCTGATTACATTTGTGTGATAATTTTATTTTTAAACTAATACAGATGTTTGTAGGCAGTACTTTTTTAAATGAAATTATTACTTTAGATGCATCCAGATGTTCGAAGGTGACAGTAAAGACATTTACAATATGAGAAAGGATTTATTTTTCAAATAAAAAGCTGTTCTTTTGAAAGAATCAAAGAATACCAAAAAAAAAATATGGTAAAAAAAATTATTTATATATATATATATTATTATATAATATATATATATATATATATAAGTGTGATATATTATAGTATAATTAAGCATGATAACTATATTCAACATTAATAATAATAATAATAATTCTTAATCACCAAATCAGCATATTGGAATGATTTCTGAAGTATCTTGTGACATTGAAGATTGGAGTAATGGTGCTGAAAATGTAGCTTTGCATCACAGGAATAAATTACATTTTAAATTGAAATAGAAAACAGTTGTTTTAAATGTAATAATATTTAGCAATATTATTTTTACTGTATTTTTAATCAAATAAATTCAGCATTGGTGAACATAAGAAATATAAATAAAAATATTGAATATTTTAAACATACAATATTTTTAAAATCTTACAGACCCCAAAACTTTTGAATGGTAGTTTAAATGTATTTGTTATGAACTAAAACCAATTTATTATAAAAAATATGTATAGGAATTCTACTCAAGCTGCTTTGAGTTGCACTGTAAAAAAAAAAAAATCTAAACTTTAATACTTTCACTTTAAAATTTAAGGTTTAGTTCATTTGTTAATTCATTTCTTTAATTATTTGTAAAAATTTACCATTAATTTTTTGAGTGAAAATTGTTTCTACACCAGTTTTATAGTCAGTGTGTTTAATATGCATTTTGATATTTTTAGGCAACTTGTAATACAGAAAGTGTCAAGCTGCTGCAGGAAAGGAAATCCAGTATCCTACAATACTCCAGGGTAACGTTTTATCTTTTTTTGCAAAGTTTTACAATAAGTAAAAAATTCATCAGAATTTCTATGAACATACACTTCTTTTTTTTTTTGTCTTTCTGTTTGTCTCTCTTGATAGGTGAACACAGATGAGGACGGATGTGAAGATGAGATGGAATGGTTAATGGAAGAGACCGGGACGCCCACACGGGAGCCTCAAGAGAACGGTCACATCACCACCAAGCCGGTCAGCGCTGATGCCCTGCGCTCCTTCTCCCTGGACGAGCAGGACAGCGAGGACGAGGTGCTCACAGTCCCAGGGGTCCGAACTGCCCCTTCATCGTCCACTACCTCGCGGCTGCAGTCAGCTTTGCTGAAAGCAGAGAGCGATGAGGATCTGGTGGGGCTCCTGGTGGACACACGGAGCAGAAATAAGACCCGATACAGCGACAGAAACCAGAGGAAACCTCAGCCAGACCCTGATGACAGTGATGAGGACCTACTGAAAGTCTGAGAGCGCCGGGCGGCACCAAACTGAACTTTTGAATGTCTCTGCCACCACGCTCCAATTGTTTAGTTGCTCCATTTCAGGTTTTATAAAGGGAAATCTCTCTGTGAGCTGTTTACGAAACAGCTTTCAAGAGCAAGTTGGTCAATTCGTCCATCAAAATAGACTCAATGCCTTTCTGACAAAATACGTTTTTTGTCATTTGATCGTTTATTTGTTGTGTGTGCGGTTTTCCATTGATTAAGATGAATGTGTACAGCAATCATATGTAAATTCAGTCTCCCACAAACTTACAGAAATGGACTATATAAATTTTTTTTATTGTTATTTAAAGATTTGGGGATTCTGTTTTTTGTTAATTCACCAAGTCACTGGAAAAATACATTATGGATGATTGTGGCAGAAACAGTCAAAGATCTTTTCTAAACTAAAATCTGAAGCAGTATTTCAGATATCTCGAGCCATGTAGCACCGAGAGGAAATTGATCCGCTTTGCCAAGTTCATATTTAAATCAGAACCCTTTGAATATCATGCTTCACATTTGCATTCTGCATTGACGTTCACCTTTAGCAGTGTTCATCAAAACCATAACACCCATCTGTAATTGGGTGTTTGGTGCGATGCTTTTTCCCCTTGTTCTGATAAAAAGCATGTTTTAATTGCCGTAATAGAACCCCGAGCGCATACAGAGATTTTGTGCCATGAAGGAATGACATTGCATGTATGATTGCAGCAGGCTTCCTTTAAAATCTGAATATTTCATCACAATCAGAAGAAATATTATTGCATCTTTGTGGTGTTTATTTGCATTATTGTTTAGTAACACTTTACAATAAGATTCAATTCAATATTGGGACATGATGGTAAAAAAAAAATGAGATGGTGTAGGAAAATTGTATTTCAGTTTTTTTGCGGTTCTCTGAGAAACTTTGCTCGCTAAAATATTGCGTTTTGATCCGTTAAACTTTTTCATGTTCTCTGAGAGAAACTTTGTGTTCATGTCATAAAACTTTTTGCATTTGCTCACAAAAACTGTTGCGATTGTCGATCAGAAAATTTTCTGTTCTCCTGAGAAACGTTATTCGCACTGGGAGTCTCTCTGCTCACAAAATGTTTTTGTTTCCCATATAAACTTTGTGTTTGAATGCAAAAACTGTTGCTATTTTGCTCACAAAACATTTGTGTTCTTCTGAGAAACTTCACTTGTGAAATTTCTGCGTTTAAAACTTTGAGATTCGCTCCCAAAACTTTTGTGATGGAAATAAAATGAGTTGGGAGAAAAATTATATTTCAGTTCTTTTGCGACTAAGCAAGCACATAGTGTCTCAGGGGAACATTACGTAATTGTTGCCGCAAAGTTTTTTTGGTGGAAACAAAAGGCTTTGTGAGAGAATGCAAAAGCATTCCTGAAATTTTTCCTCAAATCACCATTTCCCTTTGGCTCCATTAGATGAAAATAACAATAAACTTGTTTTTTTGTTTGTTTGTTGTTTGCAGAATTTATTAATCTGTTAATTTTAAAAAAATTTCTATACTTCAAGTTTATGGCATTATACATTTAATGTTTATTATATGCATCATCAGAAAATGTTGCAAATGTATTAGAATAATGTAGAAATAACATGAAACTAGATTAAATAAATTTCTGTAAAAGTATTGTTTCAATGGTTAGTTTGGTGTGACATCTAAAGCACTAATTAACAATTAACAAACTGTAAATTTTACTGCTAAAGTGTTACCTATTGTTTAAATATCGTGCTTTCTCTTTTTTTTTTTAAATTAGTTTTTTCAAAGAAGACACTGGTGCCTATGAAAGAAGCCACAAGTACAACAGGTGACAGAAACCCTTTTACAAAGCACTTTTTCCCGTTTTTCCCAAGAGTGTTTGTTGCCAGTCCTATTAACGCGAATACAATGCCCTGAACCTGAAAACACCGTGCAAAAATTATGTGGTTATTTGCTGAATCAGTTTCAGCTCCCGTTGTTGTTTGCTGGGACTTTACAAAAGATACTCATATTATTTACATAAGTTGTGTCACAGATTGCTTTCAGCTCTCCAGAAATGACCCATTACCAAAATGTTCTTCTCACATGGCAGTGAAGGTACAACAGGACACTGGTCCTGTTTGGCAGCATGTGTACAGTGTTTTTTCACTCTCCGCTCTTCTGAAGTTTGTCTCATAGTTTTGTATTACCATTCATCAGTGTATTCCCTCACATAAAAATGGTTGCCAAATAAAAAATCACACCAGTTCTGTATATCTGTCATAACTCACTGCTACTGAGACGGTACGACAAGATGCGTTAAAGCATGCTTATGTGTCTCTTTTAGTACTTTGCACATTGGTGGCAAAGTGTTTTTTTTTTTTTTTTCTTTTCCTGTCCTTTAGGGCAGAAGGTGGACGGGGTGCACTCGATAGCTTTTGGTCATCACGTGCTCCCCCCTCCTTACTGAAAAAATGTCTGCGCCTGCTTTATGGGTTATTGTACGGTACAATTCTCTGAAATACTTCAAGAGAAGGTCCTGAGATAGTGTTTTTTTTTTTCCTGAAAGAGGCTTTAGCTCTTCTCAGACTGTATTTGTCATGCTTTTTATGATCTTGTTTTGGGATTTAAATAGTTTATGCTGAGATATTATGGCATTATTTCAATAAAACTATCAGCTCCTCGGCATGCATCTTTATTAGGAGTTATTGTGGTTCACTCAAACAATTAAATCAAACCAGTGTTTTAGTTTTTATTAATATTTTTTTTAAATAATTTTATGATTTAAAAGAGATTCCTATGTGGTTTTGGTATTTTTATTAGTTTTTTTTATGTTACTCTTTACATTTATTTTATTTTTATTTCAGTTTTAGCTTTAGTTTTAGTTGTAGTTTGTAATTTGTTTCCCAGTTAGGAACTAATGAACTTTAGAAATGTTTTGCCTTGAAATCTAACTGAAATAAGTTTTTTCATCTAATATAAGTTTCAGCTTTAGCTTTTTTTATAGTAGACATTTCTATATAGATGGTAATTTTAAAGAAAATAAATATTAGATCCCTTGGCATCTGAAATGATGTTTAATATATAGTTTATTTTTCATTTAATATTTTGTTTTACTTTTTTATTATATTTATTATATTATATTATATATATTAATATTATATTATAATTAATTATTATATATATTATATTATATTATATTATATTATATTATATTATATTTTTTCAGTCAATTTTTTTTAAGTTCTAGTAATTTGGTGTTTATGCCATGTTAAGTAGGTTTTTATTGTTTATTTTTTCTTCAGCCTTTAGTATTATAGTGCTATTTTCCTTTTATTTATATTTATTTCCATTTATTATTGTCAATTCTTCAATGTAGTTGAATAGATCTATTTCCAGTTTTTGTATGTATTTATTTTTTATATTTTTGCTTTAAAACAATTTGTCTTAATAATTTAGTAATTTTGTAGGTAAGTTTTGCTGTTTTTCCAATTAAGTAATTTATAATGCGTTAAAATTATTTCAGTTGTTCAAGGAACCATTTTGAATGTTCACAAGTTTTTTTTTAATCTAAGGTTCCATATTTTTCATTGTCAGCTTGAAAGTATTTTTATTTTTCGTGTTCACTTTTTTCACAGTTAATTATCTGCTGTCACCATTACAGTCTAAACGGACCATAGTCGACTCAGAGGAGTTTTCAGGGTTTTTTTTAGATAAGTAAGTCGTGATTTAGTCTGTAGTCTTGCCTAACTAAGAACCACTTACTGAAACCTTTTCATACAACACTTCTGTTGTTTCTTCTTGACTGACCAAAAATTATACATTTTTCAAATTAAGTAACAGGTTTCAGATTGTCAGGGGGGTTTAAAATGTAAACTTCTTGTCCCCTGTGTCCCCATCCCACCTGTACTTGGTCAATCGCAGGCACTACCATATCAAATTTCAACATACTCTGGACTTTTGCTCAGTCCCAGCTGTGGGTAAATACTGTGGCCCCAAACTTAACCGACCATCATTTTAACAGCTATTCATGACCCCTTTCATGCCTTCCACTAGTTGCGTACACAGTGACCATGACTACTTTTAGAGACATCTTAGAGCGGCCCGGGCAGTCGCGCTCCGGCCGTGAAATATGCGAAATTGTTTCCATATTTTGCTGGGTCTCTGTACAGTTTTCTTTGTATACGTCGGATTGTATTCGCAGGGTTTCACCCCCGAACATTGGTGCCATGACCCGGGTGCTCAGTGAGAGTCGCGAAAGATGCTGGCTGGGAAGGGGCTTCCTGGAATTCTTCAAGATGCACGCAAGGCGAACTGTACCCTTGATTGCAAACAGAGCTCTAAGGGAGGGTTGACGCTTACAGTCAGTGTCATAAGCTGGACCATGGACGGAACGCTACAAAAAAGTCACCGCCGTGGTCTAACTTAAGTGGAAATCCTCAGAAAGTGAATCTCCACTCCAGAATAAGCCACAGCTATTCTACTTCTACCGATTACGTGTCCTGTTTGTTCAGATGGCTGGGAGTACCAGTACATGTACATTGGGAGGGAGTTAATGGGGGGAGTACGTACGACTCTATGAAGGGAGATAGAAGGGAGACAGTCATTCGTCCACTGAGTGGTTAGTTGAGTGTGGTGGTATGGGGACCACAAAACAAGCTCTGTCTTTCGGGGTAATAATTGTGTGAAGTGCAAATGAGAGACCTAAATGTCTGACTTGAGGACCTGTTGTGTTTGCCAGTTTTGATCTAAGTGATGCGAAGACGCCTGGGCTCTGGTAATTTGTGACCTGTTACCAGGCAGCAGGCACTCGGGTTGTTTGGTTTCTAGTGGGGCAGCAATTGCTATTGGAGGATACATGGCAGCATACTTATGACTGACACGTACTACAATGTCCACTTGGTACACTTACTGGTTTCCCAATCGCTCCTTCTTTCTCTCTCTCTCTAATTTACAATGTTGTTACATAGATGCATTTTGATTTTGAGTTTCTAAGTGTACTTTTCTTATTTTTAATCCGTAATAAGATGGATATAGCAACAATGTCTTTTTGAGCTTGTTATATTTAAAAAACTTTATTAAAATATCCCAAAAAAAAATGTGGCCCGCCAGAATGAGAATTCTCTGAACAACAAGTCCTTAATAAAAATATATGCATGGTTTTACTTTTCAAGAAAATTTTATTGTTGGTCAGATATTTTTGCAACTAAAATAAAAGTACTGTATTATCGTAAATTACATTTTTCTGTGATTTCAGTGCATATGACAGATTAATATAATACAGTATTTTTGTAAAAAAAAAAGAGGAGATATTTTGTTTTACAATTTTCAGTCAAGGATGCATTAATTTTTTCAAACATGAAATTAAAACCTATTGCATTAAAAAAAAACTATGTTATTAGAATTTTAATTCCATCATGATTATTGTTTGTTTCTGTATTTGTGATCAGCTTAAAAAAAGGCAGGCCTTGGTGAGCAGAACACAGATTTCTTTTAAAAACACCAAAAAATTTGGTTTTTATTGCAGCACAGACACAAATGTTTCATTAATGATCTAATTGATTCATATGTGTTCTTTTCAGATACGGCAGCAGGCAAGAGTTTCCACACCCAACCATAAGGACAAACTGTCTCATTGGATTAACAGGGAGTCTGGTGGGCCCACGTCGCCCCAATTTACATCGCCACTGCTTGGTCTTCAGGAGTTCTCTTTGGCTTTGGAGGTAGAAGGGCCGGGATGGAGCGATGAGTCTGGATATGTCTCTGCGTAACCAAAACACTTTTCAAATTCTCTAATTATGCTTTAAGTATAATCATAAGTTAATATTCAGTTCAGATGCAGAATGGTGGCTGCAGATAATTAAAAAGTACTTTTGATCCTTGCATATGTCATAGCTATCCCTCATGTTCCATTATGTCTTTGTGTTCTGGCCCTGCAGTCTCAGTCAAGAGTTGGTTGGTGTTGTGAATACCGGAGAATGGTGGGATACGTGAGCTATCAGATGATGTTCTTTCAGTCCCTGGGCATTCTCATTCTTCCTCTCTTAGCTTACTTTATACCAAACTGGCGCTGGCCTACAGGGTGCTCTTCACCATTCCTTACATCTGCTTCATGGACATACTACTGGGTTTTGTAATAGCCCTCTGTGCATGTGAGTGGTGTAATACAGACGGTGAAGATGGTTGTATTCCCAGAAAATTTGAAAATTGTGTGGGTGTGAAATATTGTGTGTGTGGTGTTTGGAACCGTGCGTCCTGTTATATCCCCACTTGAATAAAATTAGTTTTCTATTATTTCCCTATGAACTTTAATATGAATAGATCCGACTCTACATTATTTAACCTAAGGATACATTTTTGAAAGTAAATTTAATACTTTTATTCAGCAATGATGCCGCTAAACTAATCAGAAGTGACCTTGTTTTTAACAGTAAATGTTTACAAATATTTACTTCTGTTCCATCTATGGAATCTAGGAACAAAATCTGTCAGGGTTTCCTCCACAAATATTATTCTATATTTCACCATAATATAAAGTAGTAGCATGTTTTCAACAACGTTCATAATGAGAAAGGTTTCTTGAAGACCAAAATCATCATATTAGAATGATTTCTGAAGGATCATGTGACACTAAAGCCTGGAGTAATGATGCTGAAAATTCAGCTTCGCCGTCCCACAAATAAATTACATTTTAAAATATATTAAAATAGAAAAATGTTAATAATTTTTCACAGTATTGGGTACAGAATTTTACAGATTTACTATATTTTTTGTCAAAAAAATGAGCCTTGAGTTTGGTTAAGAATAAGAATTTCTTTTTGTTTATATCTGTTGCACATTTGATGTGCATTTACATTAAAAAAATCACTTTTAGTTCATTTGTTAACATAATTCAAATAAATATTTCCAGATGATGTGCCTTTGAACATAAATTAACATTATAAATATTTTAGATTTTTTTTTCAGTATGAACACAAAGAAAATTCCTAAATGCATTTAAGATATTTACATGTAAATAAATGTTTTTTTTGTTTTGTTTTGTTTTTTTACTTTTTGAGGTACACAGTGTTGGGTAAATGTAGCCATGTTGCATTATTTAAATACACTCTAGAACTTTCATGTTATCCCTGAAATCACCAAGATGGCTCCTCAGCCAAAACAAGAGAAACGAAGCAATGGAGATCACAAAAGCAATAGCCAAAGAGAACAAAAAGACACTGTCCAAGATTATTGAGGTACAGAGTTTACACAGTGATGATGAGCATAAAATATGGCCAAATGTCTCTTAAATGTCCAATTTCATCTATCAGACAATAACTGATGAACAACCCAACCCACCTCGACTGCATCTTTCATGGACCTGTTCAGGACTTCCAAACTGAGAAAATTGACATTCATCCTGAGCTTCAACTGGTATGTGAGATCCAAGATGTGTTTTTTTTTAAGTGCAGTGAACATCCATCTGTAATCTGTCCATTGTGTCGCCAGGTTCACCAGTGCTGTGGTTACCAGGGGCTCATCATGAGGCTGGGAATCCTCGGAGGAAACGTGTATGTGGACTTCCTCATATCTGGAAATCGTGAATTTGCCAGCAGCTTTCCTCATTCTCATCACTATTGAACGATCGGACGGACGCCGGCTTCCTTTTGCAGCTGCGAATTTTTGTGGCAGGAGCGGCCTGCTTAATCACAGCATTCATCCCCAACAGGGGTTACCATTTGGAGTTATAAATTCAATTTGACCGAAAAACACAGTGGTTATATGTATTAATTTACTTGAAATTTTTGTATCTCCACAGGTATGTTCGGGTTAAAAAGTGCTGTTGCTTGTGTTGGACGGCTGGGCATCACTATGGCTTTTGAAAATGGTAGTGTTGTGAATACTGAACTATATCCCACGGTTATCAGGTAAGTTTTAATGCAAAGGAGACATCGTACTATATGTAAATGATTGTTTTTGGACATGTTGGTCAGTAATGCTACTATCTGATGTTTTTTTTGGCTCAGAAATCTGGGTGTTTCGGCCTGTTCCACACTGTGTGACATTGGTGGGATTGTAGCACCGTTCCTGCTCTACAGGCTTGCTGTCATTTGGCTAGAGCTACCTCTCATTATTTTCGGTATAAATTTTGCGTTCAATCGAGTTGTTTGTGTTGTTAGGTAGACCACCAAACATAAATAATCAACTTTACCATATGTATATGTATATGTGACCCTGAACCACAAACCAGTCTTAAGTCGTGGGGACAAATATTTTTTAGCAATAGCCGAAAAAAAATTGTATGGGTCAAAATTATCGATTTTTGTTTATGCTAAAAATAATTAGGATATTAAGTAAAGATCATGTTCCATGAAGATATTTTGTAAATTTCCTACCGCAAATATATAAAAACGTAATTTTTGATTAGTAATATGCATTGTTAAGAATTCATTTGGACAACTTCAAAGGCGACTTTCTCAGTATTTAAATTTTTTCGCACTCTCAGATTTTCAAATAGTTGTATCTCGGCCAAATATTGTCCGATCCTAATAAACCATACATCATGGAAATCTTATTTATTCAGCTTTACTTCAGATGATGTTATAAATCTCATTTTGAAAAATTGACACTTAAGACTGATTTTGTGGTCCAGGGTCACACACAAACATATATATATATATATATATACAGTGTTGTGAACAGGGTTTTGCCCCGCTCACGGTTTTTATTTTTCTTTTGCATATTTGTCAAACTTAAATGATTCAGATCATCAAACAAATTTTAATATTACACAAAAGATTATGCAAAATAATTACAAAATGCCATTTTTAAATGAGGAGTTCATGTTCAATGATAAGAAAGAGATTGGGCAAAAACGGCAATCCATGGGAGAGTTCCAAAGGCAAAAGCAAAAGAAAACAAAGGCGCATCTCACACATTCACCCAAAAAAAATCTTGATTATCCCCAAGACTTTTGGGCACATATTCTGTGGACTGATGCAACAAAAGTTTTGGAAAGTGTGTGTCCCGTTACATCTGGTGTAAAACTAACACAGGATTTCATAAAACCACATCATACCAACAGTCAAACATGGTGGAGGTAGTGTGATGGTCTGATGACATGCCATAATTGATGGAAGCATGAATTCTGCACTCTATATCAGAAAATCTTTGAAGGAGAATGGTCTGGCCGTCAGTTTGTGACCTGAAGCTCAAGCACACTTGGGTTATGCAGCAGGACAATGATCCCAAACACACCAGCAAGTCCACCTCTGAATGGCTCAAGAAAAACAAAATGAAGGTTTAGAAGTGGCCAAATCAAAGTCCAGACTTAAATCCGATTGAGATGCCGTGGCATGACCTTAAAACACCAGCAATTCAATTAGAGCTCGCAAAACCCTCCAATGTGGCTTAGTTAAAACAATTCTCCAAAGAAGAGTGGGACAAAATTCATCCACAGCAATGTGAAAGACTCATTGCCAGTTATCGCAATTGTTGCTGAAAAGAGTGGCACAACCAGTTATTAGATTTAGGGGGCAATTACTTTTTCACATAGGGCCGGGCAGGTATGGGCAGCAGCTTTTTTTCACACTTTTAAATGAAAATCTTCATTTTCAAACTGCATTTTGTAGTTTACTCAGGTTATCTTTGTGTAATATTAAAATTATATATATATATATATATCTCTATATATATATATATATATATATATATATATATATATATTATATATATAGAGTATTATATATTTATAATATCTGTGATTTATGTTACTTAAAAAAAAAACATGCTTTTTTTAAAAGCATGTATTTATAATTATTTATAGCCTATGGTAAAAATGCACTATAATATTACAAAATGATTTCATTTACAATATATATTTTTATATTAAATCTGTAATTTGTTTACTTGTTTAAAAAGTTACTTGTTAAAAAAATTGTCAGCAAAAATGGCCACTAACAAAGCGAAGTATGTATTAATGTATGGATATATTATTAATAGATATCACTATTTACTTATTTTATTATTTATTTAAATGTTTTTGTTTTTCTTCTTAAATGGTGTAGTTATAGCATCTAAAACCAGGGGCTAGCATGGTAATGCTATCCAAACAAACTTGCACCCATCGGATAAACATTTCTATGTGGATTCCAGTCAAATTCAATTGAAGTTTTGCTTTGTTTATATTCCAAAGTAACACTGTTTATTATGCAGCATCTGAAACCTGCTCCCCTCTGCACACTACACAGAAACTAGTACTAAAAAGGTTTTCCTTTGGTCATGTCCAAGCTTGACTTTCACTGGTGCCCCTCAAAAATAAACAAACAGATATCACCCTTGGCCATGATATTGTGACGTTGAGTATGTTCTAGTTGCAGTGTGAGGCTGTTGAAGTGAACGCTCTCTCTCACAGGTGCTCTTGCGTTCGTGGCCGGTGGACTAGTTCTGCTGTTACCTGAAACCAAAGGTGTGCCCTCTTCCAGAAACCATTGATGACATCGAATGTCCAAACAGGTGAGGTTTGACTCCCTGCACATGTACGCCATGATAACCTTTGTCATCTTAAACGTTTCTTCACAAATGTGAATTGTACACGCAGAAGAAACAAAGAAAACCAGCTGAAGAGTCAACAGCTAGAGAAGTTTGCTGCCCTCTGATGTGACATCGAACAAAGAAGTTACAGCCGTCTGATTGAGCTGAGACAGAAAAAACATCAACCTCCGTAACTTTTATTATTAAGTGATGCTACTTATCCCTTCTCTTTAGAGGATTTAATCAAAATATACAAACTGAAATCAGTTTCTCAATGATCAACAAGTTTTGTTTGATAGGTAATCAAGCTAAAAATAAAGGTTCAAAGGACCATTAATTATTCAGAGCTGTAATTTACGGAAGAGGATTAGGGCCAAGCAATAATAAAAAAATAAAACCATCTTGAGATTAAAGTCATTATATTGCGAGATTAAACTCGTTAAATTTCGAGAAAAAAAAGTCGTAATACAATCTTGAGAATAAACTCATGAAATATCGAGAATAAAGTCGTTGTGTTTCGAGATTAAACTCGTTAAATTTCGAGAATAAAGTCGAAATACAATCTTGAGGAATAAACTCATGAAATATCGAGGTATAAAGTGTTGTGTGTTTCGAGATTAAACTCGTTAAATTTCGAGAAAAAAAGTCGAAATACAATATTGAGAATAAACTCATGAAATATCGAGTATAAAGTCGTTGGTGTTTTCGAGATTAAACTCGTTATATTTCGAGAAAAAAAGTCCAAATACAATCTTGAGAATAAACTCCATTACATTACACGCCATTAATGGAAATGTCGTACAGTTTTAATTTATCATAGCTGTCCAAGTGCCAGAGTGCATTTGGGTGAAGCAAGCGATTGTCGTCATTTGTCCTCTGGTTGTCATTTCATGTTGGACAAAAAGCGAGTAGCCTGCATCGCGCAAATTGGACTGATTTTTTCTTCTAAAAAGACCTAGCCGCTTGCAAATTCTCTTTTAAAGTTCGTGTGCTAATTATTATTGTGTCATAATTAGCTAAAGTTGATAGTATTTCTTTGTTACTGAAGATATAGGCTATGCAATGAACACTGATCGAATGCGTTATTTCTCTACATTTCATTTCGACTTTTTTTTCTCGAAACACAGCGACTTTATTTTTGAAATTAAATGAGTTTATTCTCACGATTATTTCGACTATTTTTTCTCGAAATTTAACAAGTTTTTTTTTCGAAAACACAACAACTTTATTCTCGAAATTTAATGAGTTTATATCTCGAAAGATTGTATTACGACTTTTTTTTTCTCGAAATTTAACGAGTTTAATCTCGAAACAAAACGACTTTATTCTCGATATTTAATGAGTTTATTCTCAAGATTGTATTTCGAGTGAGGTTTTTTTTTCTCAAAATTTAATGAGTTTAATCTCGCAATATAATGATTTTAATCTCGAGATGGTTTTATTTTTTTATTATTGCTTGGCCCTAATTCTCTTCCGTAGTAATTATTGTTCTCATTACTAGTTACTGTATTTTTTTTTTTATAATTTTACATTTTTTAAAATAAATTTTTTGACCAAAATGTTTATTTAAAAAATGTAAAATAACTCCGTAACATATCTACAGTATGTATGTTTTAAAATGTTGGCTTAAATTATTCATGCTAATAGTAAATGTTATTGTACTTATTTGTTCTGTCACTTATTAGGGTTTGAACATTGCATTGTCACTGTAACAGCAAAATAAAGAGACTTTCTCTAAAGATGTTTACCGCCCCTTTAATGTAGGAAAACATTTTTATATTAGATCTGATTACATTTTAAGGTCTTTGAAGAGTTCTGTAATAAAACATGATCACTTGGAATCGGCTCAGATCGGAACACATCCGGATTGTGCATATAACTTCTGAACAGGGTGTATTACTACTTAACCTCAAAACAGCTTATGAATCAATAAACATATTCATTATTACATTCTTAGTTATACACTTAAATTCCACACATCATTTGCTTATGTTTCGACTATTCCATTCTCAGTTTTCTTTGATGCTGCGTTCTATCCAGCTGACAAACTTGGAGACGCGGGTGTATACTCCAGGTTTCATGGCATTAGCACAGCCAAGACCCCATGACGTCACTCCCTGAAGGACGAAGGTGTTCTGTGAGTAGCAGACGAGAGGCCCACCGCTGTCACCCTAAATGAGTGTGAGGAAAAGGTCGTAATTTAGATTGTTATTTACTTCAAATCTGTCAAATCTCATATGTGAAAAACTCTACAGGTTGAGTAAATGATTGTAGTGTAATATTGTTTTTTGGGAGTAAATCATTACTTTAGATCAATGGCTGTATTCCAAACCTGAAGCATCCCACACAAATAGCGTTCCTCACCAGGGTTGCCAGGTTTTCACAACAAAATCCGCCCAATTGCTACTCAAAACTAGCCCAATCATGTTTCGAGGAGGATCCCCGGGTAAAAAATCACATTCCGGTGAGGTAAAAATACATGTTTTTAATGGGGTTCCCCTGGTAAAATTCTACTTTTAGGGGTTAAATAGCACGTTTTTGGGGTCGCTTAAACCCGCAGACATGAAAAACAACCTGTGGCAACACTGCTCCTCACATAAAGTACTCAAAACTCTAATATTGCAATAGTCCGATATTAGCAGTGTTTTGGGAAAGTTATTTTTAAAAGTAATGCATGATTACAGTATTGTGTTACTCTATAAAAAAGTAACTAATTACATTACTTAGTTACTTTTTATGTAAAGTAGTGTTACGGTACTTTTGCATTACTTTTTTGTAATAACTCACGTTATTTCCCCAACACTGGATATCCAGCTAACAGTTCTACACTAACAAGTACACAAAATTCATAGCATATACAAGCATTTGGTTGTATCAAAGATTGCTTTATCAGTGACACATTTATACAATTCCTTCTAGTAATTTGGCCAAGTGAGGCACTTTATAAGGCTACTTATGTTTGTATTCATTGATTATGCCTAAAAAACACTGTCCAGGTAGGCAGCTCACTAGGATTTGGAATTGAGCAAATTAAAGTCACTGAATCTAGAAGAACCTAAATAGGTCCCTTACCTGACAACTGTCCGTTCCACCTTCTATGTTTCCTGCACACATCTCATGCTCCTTCACACGGCCGTTCAAAAATGATGCACGGTTGCAGACTTTGTTCTCAGTTACAGGGAAGCCGGTTTCTTTCAGGAAACCTTCTCCACCAGTTCCTAGGAAATAGAAAGGCTTGAAGATATGAAATATTTTAGTATAATAAATAATCCATTTAGCTGTATGTACTTAAAGTAACCTACCCTGTGTCTCGCCCCAGCCTGTTACATAACATTCAGTATTGCTTGGCACAATGTAGTCCTTTTCTGGTAGGCAAGCAGGCAATACCTTATCGTTTAATAATGCAGGCCTAAAATCAAATATAATCATGAGTTTGCTGTCTTAATGTCATTATAAGTCAAATTAGGTTGCTAAATTAGACTAGACTACAGTTTCAAAAGTTAGTACTGGGGAATCTTCTAAAATATTACAGCCTTCACTAGATTCACAGTGTGTTATTTGATTTGCAATGGCAATGCAACAGGAAGCTAACCTGTCCAACTTGAGAAGAGCGATGTCAGTTCCAGCTGGTCCCTTAATAATCTTAGAAACGTCTCGATCCTGTTTTGATGCTTCAGTTGCACGCTCTGTGTGGATTCCAAGCACGATCTTGTAGGCAGATGGACTCTCAGACCTGCATAATCGTATGATCACATTTAACTTTAGTGCAGTAAATGGTTGTCAACTCCTGTTTAGAAGTCCACAGACAAATGAAATGTACAGGGTTGTGGATTCCCAGAAGCAGAGCAAGAACCACTGCACTTTTGTACTTCACTTTGTACTTCACTTTTTGCTTGATATTAACCCTTTATTTGCCTTTTTGTGCCTTCAAAAAAAAAAAGTCATTTACCTCTCTAGGCAGTGAGCTGCAGTTAGGACCCACTGGGCATCAATTAGTGTTCCACCACAGAAATGAATTCTGCTTCTGGTATGACAGAAAATGATTGTTAATAACTACAATATAATTTCTGCCTAGTACAAGGGTAGAAAGAGGTAGGTTATCTGGTACCTGGTCCTAAGACTGATCTGCCAAGGCCACGAGTGCTGAAATACATCCCCCAACAATCCTCCCAAAGCACCGCTTGGGTTTTACTGCTGGTTGTCCGCATTTCAGGCCATCTGGTTAAAAAGTAATATGCATGTCATGTATCTGAATTTTTGTATTTAAGCGCCGGTATCAGCAATTTGCATCCAGGAATTTCCTTTGCCTTTGGAGTCAAACATTTCCAAAAGGAATATCAAGAATTGGTTACCGCAGTCTGGGATCTGACAGTAATCCCACTTCTTATTTCGATCTGTTGTATAGCACCAAGGTCCATTCACATCACTGTCTGGGTTTCTGCATTGCTAACAGAGTAGCCAAGTAAAAACTGTGTTAAAATTTTAGTCATCGCCCTCAAAAATGTCTAAAATTCTGCATACTCTTACATTCGACTCTAGACCCTTGTCTGGATGGCTTTCAGGGGTAAAACTGGCATGCTGATGGGGGGTCATAGAACTCCATGCTTGGCAGGTCACTCCCGTTAAAGTAGTGGATGTGGGACCCCGGTAACTTGCTCCATTTCCAACCTTGCAATCTGCAAAAAGAATCAAAGTACATTGTTAGTCACACCCTCCCTTAGACAGTACTAGGGCACAGTTGACCTTTGATATAATCTGTTAGCTTGTGATGGATAAACCTGTTTCCTGAGAAGTGTCTGTTGGGACTACTTTTGTTGGCTTGATAGGGGGTTCCTGTGTGCTGTGCTTGTTGTCACACCGCTCAATGTTGCAGTACTCCCACCGAACTGAGGGATCTGTGGTGTAACACCAAGGGGCTCGGTCACCATCTGGGTTTCTGCACAGGTTCCTCCTCAGATCTCTGCATGATGGGCGAAATCATGACAGCAGCCAGAGGAGAAATGAGTGGAGCTAAAGGTTGCAACTGTTCAAGATGATGGAATTCAGTATAGTGTCTTACGCTTTCGGGAAACTCTGAGGTGATTTGGAATGTCGATGAGGTTCCATGGATGTCCAGAACTGGCATTTCTTTCCACTGACAGTCTCTGACATGGCACCACGGTAGGAGCTTCCATCACCTTCATAACATTCCTCACCCACAGGGATCACCGGCTCCTCTGCAAATCACATATTTAGGTTATAGTACATGGCTCTTTTTCCAGTTCTTAGGAAAATAATTAAGAAAGAACACCAAAATCTACATTTAATGAGATATGGTTTTGTAATGGCTCCTTCAACACAGACCAGGTCTAGGCTGATCTCCACAACTAGGTACATTGCAGTACTCCCAGCGGGTCTCGGGATCTGTGGTGTAACACCATGGACTTCTTTCATTATCAGGGTTTCTGCAGTAGTTCTTATCAAGGCCTCTAGGATGGAAAAAAATTTTAGTTGCATTCGGGGGCAAGACAATGTAATCGTTTTACCCTGAAGGAGCCTGTATCTTTGGTTCTTCAGCTGTGTCAAACCCTGCTCCTAAAGTGTCCTGTCCTGCAGAGTTCAGCTCCAAGACACTTGCCTGGATGTTTCTAGTAATCCTTGAGACTGATAAATTGGTTCAGGCTAAAATGGGGTGGGAGCTAAACTCTGCAGGACAGTGGCCTTTCAGGAGCAGAAATGGACACTCCTGTTCGAGTTAAAGTGGGCCTTGTCCTGCAGAGTTTAGTTCTGAACCTGCTCCAACACCTGCCTGTAATCCAGTAACACCTTGATTAGTTACTTGGCACAAAGGTGGTCCTCCACGTGTAGGGTTTGAAACCTTAAACAAAACCTCAGTGTACATCAAGGCCATCATGTTTATGCTTACTTGCATGGGTAGTTCTCTGAAGTTCTAGCATGCTTGTGGGGAATTTGGGATGACCATTCCTGGCAAGTTTTTCCTGAGACTGTCACCGCAATGGTGCCCCTGTAAGAGCTACCTTCTCCACTTGCACAGGTAAGCTCTGGTACAATTGTGGGTGGTTCAGTTGCTACAAGAAAACAATGCACAGTTAATGATGAACTAATCACTTGTGTTTCAGGTTGACAAGAACATTGCTTACTGCATCGAGGAATGTTGCAAGATTCCCAGCGTTTAGACGGACTAGTGGTAAAACACCAGGGCTTGGGCTCTCCATCGGGGTTCCTGCAATAGTTCTCTTCCAAGTACTTATCAGGAAGGCTACAAAAGACAGACCACAGTCAAAGTATGCACAAAATAGACCACTTCCCAATTGTGCTATAAAGGATAATGTCTCACGCTGAAGGGATGTAACCATGGTTCTGGGGTTTCTGAGAGTCCCAGCGCTGGCAGGTAAATCCACTAGCAGTGGTGGAGATCTTGCCTCTGTAGTTTTCTCCACTGCATTGCATGCATTCCTCTGCAAATATTTAAGAGCAGATTCAAGGGTCAATCCCAAATTGTGCTTTTGCACACTTGTACTTCCCTTAAAAGTGTTTCTCTGAATGAAAGTGAACAACTAAATCCCTTATCCACCAAGTCGTTAGTGAAAGGACATTTCAAATAATTTTTTTCTTGTTTATGATTGCATTATTCTGGGTAGCACATCTTCTTGATTCATTTTAATACCTGAGATGATTATTATGGTTGTGATTACCAGGGAATTAAATTCAGTGTTTTTTTTGTTTGTTGTTGTTGTTTTTTTGTTGTTGTTGTTTTTTTTGTTGTTGTTGTTTAAAGGAGAAAAGAGAAAGTGGGAGTGTTTCCTTCAGAGTGCTCAATTTCAATGCTCTTCAGAGTGAGCAGGCTAGTTAGAATAACTTTTGCATGAGATTTTCCCATCAGTATGATATCCCACCACTATTTAGCAGTTTGTTCGGTAAATTTACCTGCGCAATCTTGGATATCGCAGTTCTCCCATCGTTTCCCTGCATCTGTTGTATAGCACCAGGGACCCCCTTGATCTCCATCCGGGTTTCGGCAAAAGTTTGACTCCAAGTCAGCTTTTGGATGTGTCTTTGGTGTTATGCTATGGAAAGTTACATTAATTAGCTGACCACTGTAGTTTTTGTATTTCGTATAGCTGTTTTCTCTTTTATTGCGTTATGAATGAAAAAGTCAAATTGTGAGATATACTTTGGCACATGGGGGAAAGTTCCCTCCCATCGCTGACATGCTTTTCCTGATTTTGTCTTGGATTTTGTACCTCTGTAGTCCATGCCAATACCATTCACGCATTCCAGTAAGTACTCTGTAAGAAGGAATTCAATGCATTCATTACAACATATTAAAAACACTTCATTGTGTTTTAAGCTAGCCATTATAGATATATGATATATGTTTGTATGATAGTGTAGCAGTTTTCTTATTGGTAGCTTCTGTACATTCTTATGGCCTGCTAGGGCAGTGGTTCTCAAAAGGTTTATTGTCTGTGACACAAAAACAGATCTCCTGTATCTTCCTGTATCTATTTATGTCAATATCAGAGTGAAAAAAATGTGAAACACACTATTTTGGCCCAATGTTTCATCTTCCATATAAAATCCCACTATAATTCTATCTATTTTTTATTTTTGTTGTGTTAGTCTAGTTAGATGGTTCTTATGCAGTTTGACAATATCAATAAATCTGTTTTTAAGCATAATTTTGGTAGTGTGTTGGATCACTAAAGGATTTTAAATGTAAAATCTGAGTCCTGTAGCACCAGCTGAAAACCACTGATCTACAGAATGTTTAAGACAATATCCAACAGGCATATTTCAAGAAACCCAAAATCGAAACATTTCATTGTTTAACCTAGACAGTACTTGATTAATTTGCACTTTAAAAAAAAAGCAACCCCCCACTGGACGATAGATTTTTAGATAATCCTCTTCACTTTGTTTACTTACATGGACCAAACTACACTTTGATAAATCTGGATTATATATTAACTCAGGTTGACTTTTGAAAAAGCATTGCAAGTTTCTTAAAATTCGTAATGTACTTAAAGCTGATTTAAAAGGTAGTAATGTATGCTGAAATGATTTTAAGGGGTCCTTCATAACATCATTGGTTATTAAAACTTCAAATCTGTAAAGTAATAAAATAGACTGGGCTATAAAATCTTACCCCTTTTCTCATAGAGGGCAGCACTCATTCTTCGCAGTATTTGATCAGTTTTCGAGTTGGCAGGTAATGTTACACAATCCTGATCTTTTTCGATGTATAAAAAAGACCTGCAAAGCACATATATACAAATGCATTATCATTATAGAATGGAATTACACCTCGCTTGTTGATATTAGATCAGTCTAGTACCGCAGAATATGATTTGAGAGTTTGTAATGGTCTGACATGTACCTGCATGTAAAAGAAGTCTCTTTGTTACACTTGACGGCACAATCTTCCACTGTTTTTGCAGTGTATTGACTTTTAGGTAATTTCACTATCCAGGCCCCATCTGTTTTTATATATGCTTCCAAAACATCTGCAGAATGAGAAAAGATGGGGAAAAGGATAAACTGAGCTTCAAGTCACAAACACATGATTTATTAGTATTGATGAACTGTGCTACTATATGTTCCTAAACCAACAAGGCCAAAACCTCTTAAACTAGAGCCCATGTGAGCCCCTACCAAACTGTATTACACAATATTTCTCAAAGGTAAAGATTTCAGACTAGATCGACAGAACTCTATGTATGAAAGCATAAACCGTGAACACATTTGCAGATGAGCAGATCTTCTTACCTGTGCTTTGGCTGTGGCACCTGAGGAAATCTGAAGGGAACATGATCATATCCGTCATACACAAATAAATGCTATTAATTATAGGTTTAAATTGGTTCATTTTATTATCTATAGCATAGAAGAAATAGTCTTATAATTAAGCACTATGAATAAATATCTGCTGGCTTACCTGTAAAAAGGAAGAGACAAACTAAAAGAACTGCTTTGTGAACCTCCATGTCGGAGAATTGACACGCAGGGACTTTGAGAGGTTTTCAATCTTTTAAGCATGTCAGTACAACAAACATCATAGTGCCGTCACTCATCAGTCAATCATTGTCCTAACAAGGACATGGACCAGGTCAAGATGTGTTTGTCTTTCAGTGTGTTGTTTGAACCCACCATTACTCTTTCTGATCACATGATTTATCAGAGCTGGACTTTTTATTTGATCGACATCATTGGTTGTACTTGGCATTAAGATTTTAAAAGATTAAAAATGCATTAAAAAACAATGAGATATTTGTTTATTTGGATCCCCATTAGCCACTACTTTACAGTCTGTTGCTTTGAATTAGTTTTTCTTATTTAGATATAGAGAAAAAAGGACAGGCAGATAAAGTCTTTAATTATTAGGCCACTGATTAAACAAACAAACGGCTCGTTCTTGAGACCCAGAAAACTCAGTACAGCATTTAAAATAATCCAATTAATTATGTATCAATTTAATCCTTTTAAAAAGTATATTCTCTTCAATGTCACAAATCAACAAGTTAATTATCAACTGAGAAAACAGGAGCCGTCCTATGCTAACTCAATACACAAACAGAACAGCCTAATTTTGCAATTGTGAACACTGAGCCAAGCAACTATAAAGAAAAACTAGTGCAATCAAGATTTGAGCTGAAGGGAAAATGGAGCAATTGACACCAACATAAGCAAATAGTGCAATAGGACAACACACTAGTTAAGCTTTTTTTCCCTCACTCTACCCCCCATTGAGGAAAACAGTAGAAAGCAATCAAGGTTTTCAAGTAATCACTTGTCTCAATACCACCTTTAGATGGTGTTGTTATTAGTTTGTTAGTTGTTTATTAGCGTTTTGGTAATGGTACTGTATTTTGTATAAATCTTTCAATTAATTATTTGGTTATACCTTGATATTTAATTTATATTATTATTTATTATTATTATTTTTTTGTTGTTGTTGACAAATTTAGATACAAATTACTCTTCTGAAAAATTTGATTGCTTTAATCTGATTTTGCCCGGAAAAAAAACCCCTGAAATCTAAGCTTGCAGTATGTAGTTAAATTGTCAGCTACATTTTCTGTTTTGCTGACATCATTATAAGTTTTGGTATATTACATAGTTAAAAGAAAAACCTATAAAGTGGGGTGTTGTCTGCTGTTACACTCTTAAAAATAAAGGTGCTTTACGATGCCATAGAAGAACCTTTTTTGTGGTTCCATAAAGAACCTTTAACATCTGAAGAACCTTTCTGTTTCACAATATTTCCATAACTTTTATTTTGAGGTTCAACTCATATTAATGGAGTGTTTCGCTAATTACCAGTAGTTACCTCACCTGAATATGTTCATGGTTTTTTGTTGGATGTTTTGAGGTGGAAAGTAGTTATCTTCGGAATGGAAATATGGATATTTGTAAAAATCACACTTTTTGTGCCTTATTTCAGTTAATGTCATAGAACTAGCGAGCTATGCCGGTAGTAGTATCGTACAGTGACTAGTTATCCGGGGGGTAATTAGAGAAATTCGTTTCACAGACATATTTGCAATTTGAATCCCGTCCTAATCTGCCAAATTTCTGTTTTTCTCACACAACCTCTGTAATTAATCCAGAGCAATTTATTTACTGTTTGTTTTGTAGTTGTATGGGGGAAGGAAGTGTCATCTACTGTTATGTCTGCACCAATCTCAAAATCAAACATGTGCCCTAGCTATTGGCTAATATAGATGTAGATGTTACCTTTCGTTTTCTTTTTTTAATCTCAATGCAAATTTTGATTTTACATCTGATCATATCACTTTCCGAACAGAATCCAGGCCAAAATGACAAAATTATCCTTCAGCTTCAGTTGAAGCAGTTGCAGAGGGTTTTATAGGAACAAAATGCATTGCTCTCTCTTATCAGTCCAGGTACATTAGGAGAAACTCTTACAGAACAAGGTTAATTAAAGGTAAAGTTGTTATGATGGTTATGTAATTGAGAAAAGCATCATTTCAGTTTTTCAATTCTGAAATGTTGTAGTTCTCAAATTATATTTACAAGAAGATATGCAAATGACAGTTTTAAACTGTGGCATGTGCATTACTCTTTTGTAGTTTTACCCACCATCAAATGCAGTGTATTTTACACTGTATGGTAAACGCACCACTCTTTTTCTCCATTACATAACTTTCTCTTTCAGGACATATTTTATCTCCCGCATTCTTAGCGCACTGGCAAGTCTAGACATATCTGAGCTTTTCAGAAAAAAGGTCCCTTCAACTCTACTGGGAATTTAGATGCCTTAAAGATCCATCCAAAGCCACATATTCTGGTGCAACTGAGAATGAGTCAGAGATTCCGGCAACAAATGACACCACTGGTAAGAATCAAGAAGACCTTTATCTTTATGCTCATTAGAAAAATTTATTTTTGCAATAGTGTGGAAATAAAATTCAGTTTGAGATAAAATGTTCTTTACTTATCAATATTCAAATCATAATTATACATGCAAAAAAATAAAAAAAATGAAAACATGAAATTTTACACATTTCATCCTCTGTGCCTGACAGAGAAGTTTCTTAAATCATACGTTTCCAGTTTCCAGAATACAAATCATGAGTCACATTTACAAATCTAAATCACAAGTCCAATATAAGCAAGACACGTAAACAGAAAGCGAATAAAAAAATTAATTGACTTGCTGCAGTTTGACATGCTACTTCATCTAAAACTACTTTTAAAAGCATATAGCTAATTGTTTTGACATTTTTGTACATCTGTCACAACGCAGGGCAATTTAAAATGAACTAGAATGCAGAAAACAAATGTGATTTAAAATGGTCACAGTGCCTAAAACATACATTTCTGCAATTTATACATTCCTAAAAATGTTAACCTAAAATCCAGATTTATATTTAAAAAAAAAATGAAAAAATAAATCAGTCTTAGATATGATACTGTATGTGTCAACTACCTATTTACTATTCAAAATGTTTTATAAAAATGCAATTGCAAGAAACTGCCTGAAATTCTCCCAACTTAGTTCAGTCATCTGCGGTATCTTCTGAACTTTCCGGTTGCTCCTTCTCCAGCAGAAAGGGAAGATACATTGATATATACAGCTTCTTAAATTTACTGCTGCTCAGGCAGTACAGGATCGGATCCAGGAGACAGTTTAGATAAGAGAGACAAAGAAGCCCATCGAACAGTTTAACCACAGTAACTTTTTCCTCTTTCATCACAAGCCCACTGATCTTTAGTTGCACCACTCTTGTAAAGGCATATGGCAAGAAGCAGACAGCAAAGACGAGAACCACTGAAGTGACGAGGAACATCGCTCTCCAGAGTTTAGTCTTGTCGCCCACCGACTTCTGTTTGAGTCTTTTGATAATCCGTATAGAGCAGTACACAAGAACAAAAAAGGGGATGAAAATCTGAGTAAAAAAAACAATTTCCCTCAGTAGAACAATGGTGGTGAGTTCATCTTTTTCACTGCTGTTGCATCTGATAAAACTTTGCAACATGGCCGGAATGGTCAAAATTCCCAGCAGCACCCAGATGAATACAGAAATCTGAGGCGATAGTTTCAAAATCCTCAGAACTTTTCTCTTCCCAGGATGGACCACGCTAAAATATCGATAAATGGAGATGACTGTCAGGAAGGCGATGCTGGCTCCTCGGTTGATAAACTGCAGAAAGAGCTGTACTTTGCACACTACTTTCTCTTCACTGCATTGCTGAAAGTTATACGCCTTTACGGGCAATCCAATCAGCAACAAAATGTCAGCCAGGACCAGATTGAACAGGAAAATGTCAATGGTCTTAGATTTCCAGAACTTGAGCTTGAAGATGAAGAGATGGATAACTGTAATGTTCAGCAGGAGACCCAATATAAACTCCAGCACTACCACAGAAGAGTAGAAAATATACAGCGCTCGATTTTTGTCGACGTTCTCCTGACAGTTTGTGTCGATGGTGTCCGGTGTTGGCTGTGTGGAGTTGTTCATATTCTCAGAATTTTGATTCCGGGTCCAAAGCGATTTCTAATGCAAGTAGACGACACAACTGTGAACGTCTGTTCTGCCAAAGCAGAGCATTTTTAAAGCTGCTCAGACCTGAAGACAAAAGAACCTCCTCTGCTAGAGCATTCAAGTCTCTACCTGTTGAGAAGCTAAATTCCTGATGTCACGAACTGCTGTGAAAAAGACAAAAAAAGTGTGTCTTTAAAGACAACTAATGTTTAAATCTTTTATAGAGCACTCAGTGAGCGTCACTGATAATGGACAATGGACAAAGCTATAATGCACACTTTAAAAACGCAGCTAAAGACATATATTCATATGAATTCGCAAAGATCATACCTCATGAGAGCAGAGCATATTCTGGCAGTACAATAGTGGGGCGTGTTGACTTTACTGTGCAAGTTATAACAAATGTACACAAAAAAATGTGATGGTTATAGATCTTCTGTCTTAAACACCTTAGTTTGTATATTAAGACTTTTTAGTGGCTTGTCCAGACAGGCCCGAGTAGACTGAAGGATTTTTGTGAAGAAAATTAGCTGAGGGGCATATATTGCCTTTTTTAGCAAAAGGACCTCTTTAAAGATTTGCCATGCCTTCCATTTCCATAACAAGCTGATTTTTACAGTAGTTCAGTATACTTAACAATGCAGACGTTCACTTTTAAGACTATATCTTGCATAATGTTGGAAAAATGAATTGCATTACATTTGCTCCTTGAAGTTCGGGTTACCTCGTTTATGTTGGGTAATAATTTTACATAAGATTTCGATTTGCATTGCAGATGTTGCATCATCAGCAGAGCTCAGATGCTTGTCTCCTACTAAAGAATAGTCTTTTAGAACCTGCACAAGAAGACTGTCCTCTTAGCCCTTTCCGATCAAGGCTCTCCCACCAAACCCAGAGGAAAGGTATTTTATGATGCTAAAATATATATTTATAAAACAGACTGTTTTGAAGTTTCAAGGAAGCTGAGTAAAGTTATAATTCAATTCAATTCAATTCAAGTTTATTTGTATACTGCTTTCCACAATACAAATCGTTGCAAAGCAGCTGTACATTAAGTTTCTACAATATATTTAGTAGTAGTTTGTCAGTGGTGACTGTCAAATTGATGTACATATGGCAGAAATGTATGGTAAAATTCAGTTAATCAAACAGACGATGAACACTATTAACAGCAATGATTATACTGTATGTTGCAATTTATGTTGTTTCAGGGTTGTCATCATCTGAGGTCCTCTGAGGGATTTGCATCATCTCTGTTCGGTCATCTCAGGTCTTTGTAAGGGTTGGATCCAGACTGAAGCTTGTGTAATTCCTAGTTACCACGGGATGTCAATGTTTCGTAGCTTGGCAATGTTTCTAAGATGGAAGAATGCTGTTTTTATAACATGGGGAAATATGATTTTCAAAAGACAAGTTGCTATCTAATATAACACCCAGAGTTTTGACTGTAGAGGAAGTAGCAGTACATCTGTCTAGTTGCAAATTGTAATCCAAGAGATTCTGTGTACTGCTTTTTGGTCCAATAAGTAATATCTCTGTCTTATCCGAATTCAATAGGAGAAAATTATTGGTCATCCAATCTTTTACAGTCTGTTAGCTTAGACAATTAAGAAGTTTCATCTGGTCTTGTTGAGATATATAGTTGAATATAATCAGCATAACAATGGAAACTAATTCCGTATTTTCTAATAATATGACCAAGGGGTAACGTGTATATTGAAAATAACAGAGGACCTAGGACAGATCCTTGTGGCACTCCATACTTTACTGGTGATAATTGAGATGACTCCCCGTTTAAATAAACAAAGTGGTAGCGATTGGACAGGTAGGATCTAAACAATCTTAAAGCCTGCCTTTGAATACCCGTATAGTTTTGTAATCAATCTATGAGTATGTCATGATCTATAGTAGAAGCAGGACTAAGATCAAGTAAAACTAGCAATGAGATGCGGCCTTGGTCTGACGCGAGAAGCAAGTCATTTGTAAATTTAACAAGTGCAGTTTCTGTGCTACAGTATGGTGGGGCCTGAAATTCTTCATAGAGATATTTTTTTTGCAAGAAGGAGCACAACTGAGCAGACACAACTTTTTCTAAAATTATAATCACTGTGGGGCATCTATGAGAATGCACAAAGTTCCATTAATTACTTTATCAATGCCTCAACGTGGAAGGTGTGGTTACTATAAATAAAAGAACAACAAAAGTTACAAATCTAAATCATCAAACACTAATACATTGCTGGTCATGCAACAACAAACACCTCTCATTATTACCAATATATCAAATGATCAAGTATTCAAACATACAATAAACAATATACATGGATAAAAAATTTATTATGATTAATGTAACTGAAATTTTTGTCTGCAGTAATGGCTGCTAAAAAAAAATCGCAATCACAGGAATAAATTACATTTTAAAATATATACAAAAAAGACCCATTTTAAAAATTGATATTTTATAAGATTAGGCTACTGTTGCATGCTTTCATGAGCAGAAATTTGCACATTTAAAGGCTTTACAGTAAAAAATAAATAAATACAAATTAATTAATCTATTCGACCAGGACTGAGAGAAGAGCAAAAAAAACATTTGAAGAATTTGTTGAAGAACATCTCAAAACAGACCAAGCTATTATCCAACATCAGATTCAAGGTATGAGCAGTATTCAAAAAGTAACTTATATACAGTTTAAGTGTGTTCTAAGCAATATCCTCATTATTTCATTATCTCAGTCTCACCGGCCGTTTCCTCATTACCTCTCAAGGCTCACGGATCACAAAGATCAGAGTCTGGATTTGTCAGATGGTGACTATGCTAGTGATGCCCCGAGTGAGACTCAGTTTAATGAAGAATATCACACTTCTACTGCTACGTCCAGTTCTTTAAGCTTCAGCAGCGATTCTGAACTTAAGAGCTTAGAAGGGTCTATGGCTAACTGCCCCAAAAAACAGAAAGGGGGACCGACAGTGACTTTAGACAACCTTCTGCTTCTGAGCTCCCAACAATGGAGTTCCCAAAAGTCAAAGTTACTTCAGAAGACACCACTCATGGCATGGGACAAGAGCAACCAGATACTCCAATCAGGTTTTGTAGAATGATAATATGATTTTTACTCAGGACCTCAATCTCAAGTTTCTATCTCTGAATTCACATATTCATGCATTTGACTACAGAGGAGATGGGAGAGCATGGTTTTATTGGTGAGGATGGCTGCAGACCTTTGCTCAGGTTTAAGAAAGAACTGAATGAACCTCAGGTAGAATCAACAAGACATATTAGACAAGTTTACATCATGTCACAATGTGTAAGAATCCACTTTATTTCTCACACTACTAAAAATAAAGGTTCCAAAAGGGGGTTTTCACAATGATTCCATAGAAGAACCATATTGGGTTCCTCAAAGAACCTTTCACTAAATAGTTCTAATGTGAACATTTTAAGAACCTTTTTCCACTTTAAAGAACTTTTTGTGCAGTGGAAATTTTTTATAGATGTTTAATTTTCTTCATGGAACCACTGATGACATTGATTTGTGTTATACTGTCTTATCCTTACAAATGTTATGATTAAATCTTTGTGCATGTAGGATTTGAGACTGCAGATCTCATCTCTGAAGCAGCAGTTGATGGAGTGGGAGTCTCACTGGTCGCAGGCCCACAGTCTCCTCCAGAGCCGTGTTGAAGCCTTCACTCGATAAAAAACAGGAGCTTCACAGCAGGCTTAATGTGAACAAGAGATCACACCAGAGTGCTGGCTCCTCTGCTCCTCAGTCTGGATCATATAACAAGGTCAGAGCAAATTCAAACCACTATTTTTCAACTAAAAATATCTAAACCTATATGGAACATATACACATATGTTGTACTTCAGTTTGAGCAGAGAAGAGAAGAACCACAGCGGACCCATCATGTAAGGAGCCCAGCTCCGGCCTTTAACAAACCCTTCATCCATAGGACACAGCAGGACAATGTTAGTATGCTAACATCATAAATGTGCATTGATAACAACAAGAACAGTTTTTCAATCTGTAGAACATTTTTATGGCTTTAATGTAAATATATCCTTATTTATTTTTAGTCATTTTTAATAAGACTAGATTTAGTCACAACTACAGTAGTTGAGCTAAACTCATTTCCTGTAAACCCGTTGAGGTGTGTAATATGTTCTCGATTGCCTTTAAACTCCTCCGAAATAATAATGATCATGATGACTCTCAAAGCCCAGTGTCAGATAATTGACTCAGTTCTTTATAACTAATTCATGCATGTGTAATGCATCTACCCATCTCCATTTCATAAAGTGTACATGTTAAATCCTGATTTTATATTGTAATTGTTTGCCCTGTTTATAATTTATGAACACATAGAGCTATTCAATATAAATGGAACATTTAGTCGTATAGCATCACTTTTATGTAATATATTTATTTAATCACTGTGACTGTGACACACATAATACAGGAATGCATGGATAACTCTTTGAGTAAGCATGTTCTCTCGTGCTTCATCTCCTATAAACCAATATACAAGTTGTACTGTGTACAACTTGCCATTTCTTGTGTGTTATGTTTTTCTAAAATGGAAAGAATCCTGCATTTTCCATTGACAGTCCGCAGAACAATGCCATGATTACACAAGTCGGAATGGTATCTACATTTCTCTTGAAGGGATAGTTCCCCTGATGCAGTCAGCCAACATCAGTACACTCAGACTTTGAGCAAAATGAAGTAATAACATACTTGTACAGTGTTTTATCCCAATGTATCACTCATTATGATGGAACAGTCTTACCCAGTTTCTATTATGAAATGTTTAATGCGTCATAGTATCATAATGACACTTCCTCAGGGAAGTTTGGTTTATCATCATACTGACTGCAATGATACACAAATGGCATCCCAGGCCAGAAAAAAAACAAAGTACGAGAGGAAACCCGCTATCCGGATGGAAGGGTGACGACAGTGTTTTGCAATTAGAAATTTTAGTTACACAAAGCTTGCAATTTATTTAAAAGTGCTCTACTTTTAATAGAGTGTCTTTTTTGGAGCAGATGTCATGTGATCACATTCCCCAATGGAACAAAGAAGAGATCGGTGTTGATAAGTCAGTCACTGTTACGTTCTTCAATGGAGATTAAACGCACACTGGCTGACGGGACTGTGGTGTGTATCACGAGTGAATAAGAAAGTATCACAGTTACTGGTGTATTACAACATTCAAAATTCACAAATTATTTTGTGGTCATCCACCAGAACACTAACATGTTTCTACAGGCCCAAATCTTTTGGTTTTTGTCTCATGATCTACAGATGTGTCACACTTTTTCGATCGTTCTTTTGTGTTTTTAAAATAAGACCTCAAATCAGGGTTATTGCAGTTTTTATTTTATTTTATATATTGGTTTCCAGTTTCATTATGGTTTCAAGTGCAGACTAAATAATTTTTATTTTTTCAGTTCTTCAGTTAGCAGTTATACCAAAGCACCACAAATTACAAAAAACAGTTTTGCTTTGTTTTTCCAGGCAGGTTTTTATTATTGAAACTATGACAATCGGATGAGCTAATCCTGTTTATTTTTACATGTACACTCAGCAGGCGTCTTGTATTACTAAGAGTTTCTCTCAGCGTGAACACATCTGATACAGTATGCAGGTGAAGAATTGTTACCCTCTGACCTAGTGCTGACATTGTACTACATTGCAACATTCCTGAAATAGTAAGAGAGTGCTGGTAACGTTGTTGGGAATATTTCAGGGAAAGTCAGTTAAAAGTTCTTCTTAATATAATTTTTAGTCTTTATTTACATGTAGCCATACATTATTATTTCCAAATACATAATCTGGATCAGTTAGCACTCAGAAGTCTTGTTGTTTTCTGATTTGGTCACAATGTTATTCTGTTCTACAGAAACTGGCACATAGGGAGAATAACTCTGTGTTCATTTACTGTTGTTTTTGAAGGGTGTATTTTAAGATAATTAACATTTTCCCGTACTACGGTGTACATTTTAGGACATCCTCAGACCTCAGTCATTAAATGAAAAGGCGTCATGCCTCAGACTAAAAGGCTTCAGTCATTGGACAAAACGGCATCGCGCCTCAGACTGAAAAGCTTCAGGTCTCAGGAAAAAGGATGTCAGGTGTCAGGTCTCATACAATTAGGCGTCAGACGATCGGACTCAGGAAAAAAGGCATCAGACGAAACGGACTCAGGAAAAAAGGCATCAGACGAAACGGACTCAGACAAAAAGGCATCAGAAGAAACGGACTCAGGAAAAAAGGCATCAGACGAAACGGACTCAGACAAAAAGGCATCAGACGAAACGGACTCAGACAAAAAGGCATCAGACGAAACGGACTCAGACAAAAAGGCATCAGACGAAACGGACTCAGACAAAAAGACATCAGACGAAACGGACTCAGACAAAAAGGCATCAGACGAAACGGACTCAGACAAAAAGGCATCAGACGAAACGGACTCAGACAAAAAGGCATCAGACGAAACGGACTCAGGAAAAAAGGCATCAGACGAAACGGACTCAGACAAAAAGGCATCAGATGAAACGGACTCAGACAAAAAGCATCAGACGAAACGGACTCAGGAAAAAAGGCATCAGACGAAACGGACTCAGACAAAAAGACATCAGACGAAACGGACTCAGACAAAAGGCATCAGACGAAATGGACTCAGGAAAAAAGGCATCAGATGAAACGGACTCAGACAAAAAGGCATCAGACGAAACGGACTCAGGTGGAGTATCGCGTTGCCCCGCCCCAGGTGACGTCACACGCACGTGGTTCAGAGGAAGTGGTATATAACGGTTGATTGATGGCAAAAGGAGGTAAGCAGCATCTGATATATTATATTTTAACAGTTTTATTCAAATGTTACACTAATTAAGTTATATACGGAAGAGAACATGCATTTCGAGAGTCTTGTGTGCACGTTTAAAATGTTAGTTAGCCATATTGCAACTAGCAGCTTTTATTTTGGCAAAGTGTAGTAAAATTACCCTTACGAAAAATAACCATGGTTTTACTACCAGAAAAAAAACAAAAACATGGTTGATATAGTTAAATCATGGTATCCACAGATTAACCATGGTTTTGCTATACTAACCATAGTTTAACCATGGTGTTTGTAGTAAAACTGTGGTTATACAAATGGTAATCATTACACTAAAAAAACATGTTACTACACTTTTACTATAATAAAACCATGGTCACTTTACGTCAAAGTAAGGCGAATTCTTTCGAGCTATTAGATTGAAACCTTAGTCTAATTATAATATACATGTATGTGTCTAACACTAGTTGTTGAATTAAATGATTTTGCAAAAACAATGGTTCTGTCTTATAACTAAATATATATTTGTTTGTTTCAGTAAATCAAGTTATCGCTGACATTTTTGGGGTAAGTGAAAGTGAAAGTCGTGACATTTGTCAAGTATGGTAACCCATACTCGAAATTGGTGCTCTGCATTTAACCCATCCAAGTGCACACACACAGCAGTGAGAAGTGAACACACCGTGAACACACACCCGGAGCAGTGGGCAGCTATATCCAGCGCCCGGGGAGCAACTGGGGGTTCAGTGCCTTGCTCAAGGGCACTTCAGCCATGGGTATTGAGGGTGGAAGAGAGCGCTGCAGCTGCCCCCAAAAATATGCTACATAACGGGTTTATACATATATATAATGCATTGTGATTTTTTATTACAGTAAAAAAGCTGCCCCACTGGGGGCAGCTGTGGCCTAATGGTTAGACAATTGGACTTGTAACCAGAAGGTTGCAGGTTCGAGTCTCGGTGCTGGCAGGGAGTTGTAGGTGGGAGGGAGTGAATGAACAGCGCTCTCTTCCACTCTCAGTACCCATGGCTGAAGTGCCCTTGAGCAAGGCACTGAACCCCAGTTGCTCCCCGGCGCTGGATATAGCTGCCACTGCTCCGGGTGTGTGTTCATGGTGTGTGTGTGTTCACTTCTCACTGCTGTGTGTGTGCACTTGGATGGGTTAAATGCAGAGCACCAATTTCGAGTATGGGTTGCCATACTTGACAAATGTCACGACTTTCACTTTTTTCACTTTCACTAAAAGTGTAGTAACATAGTGTAAAACATGTTTAGTGTAATGATTACCATTTGTATAACCACAGTTTTACTACAAACACTATGGTTAAACTATGGTTAGTATAGCAAAACCATGGTAAATCTGTGGATACCATGATTTAACTATAGCAACCATGTTTTTTTTTTGTTTTTTTTTTGGTAGTAAAACCATGGTTATTTTTCGTAAGGGTAATTTTACAACACTTTGCCAAAATAAAAGCTTGTTAGTTGCAATATGGCTAACTAACTTTTTAAACTTGCACACAAGACTCTCCAAATGCATGTTCTCTTCCGTATATAACTTAATGAGTGTAACATTTGAATAAAAATGTTAAAATATAATATATCAGACGCTGCTTACCTCCTTTTGCCATCAATCAACCGTTATATACCACTTCCTCTGAACCGCATGCGTGTGATGTCACCTGGGGCGGGGCAACGCGATACTCCACCTGAGTCCGTTTTGTCTGATGCCTTTTTTTCTGAGTCCGTTTCGTCTGATGCCTTTTTTCCTGAGTCCGTTGCGTCTGATGCCTTTTTTCCTGAGTCCGTTTCGTCTGATGCCTTTTTGTTCTGAGTCCGTTTCGTCTGATGCCTTTTTGTCTGAGTCCGATCGTCTGATGCCTTTTTGTCTGAGTCCGTTTCGTCTGATGCTTTTTTGTCTGAGTCCGTTTCGTCTGATGCTTTTTTGTCTGAGTCCGTTTCGTCTGATGCCTTTTTGTCTGAGTCCGTTTCATCTGATGCTTTTTTCCTTAGTCCGTTTCGTCTGATGCCTTTTTGTCTGAGTCCGTTTCGTCTGATGCCTTTTTGTCTGAGTCCGTATCGTCTGATGCCTTTTTGTCTGAGTCCGTTTCATCTGATGCCTTTTTGTCTGAGTCTGTTTCGTCTGATGCCTTTTTGTCTAAGTCCGTTTCGTCTGATGCCTTTTTTCCTGAGTCCATTTCGTCTGATGCCTTTTTGTCTAAGTCCGTTTCGTCTGATGCCTTTTTTCCTGTCCGTTTCGTCTGATGCCTTTTTGTCTGAGTCCGATCGTCTGATGCCTTTTTTTCTGAGTCCTTTTCGTCTGTTGCCTTTTTTCCTGAGTCCGTTTCGTCTGTTGCCTTTTTTCCTGAGTCCGTTTCGTCTGATGCCTTTTTGTCTGAGTCCGTTTCGTCTGTTGCCTTTTTTCCTGAGTCCGTTTCATCTGATGCCTTTTTTCCTGAGTCCGTTTTGTCTGATGTCTTTTTGTCTGAGTCCGTTTCATCTGATGCCTTTTTGTCTGAGTCCGTTTCGTCTGATGCCTTTTTGTCTGAGACCTGAAGCTTTTCAGTCTGAGGCGTGATGCCGTTTTGTCCAATGATTGAAGCCTTTTAGTCTGAGGCATGTCGCCTTTTCATTTAATGACTGAGGTCTGAGGATGTCCTAAAATGTACACCGTACTCTGGTCATCTTTCCTTGCTAGGAAACGTTTGAATAAAAGTGTGCCATGTGAGCTGCTGACTACAGTCAAAGTCCTAATCTTTCTGTAATAATATTTAATAATCATTCCAGACAGAATGTTTTACAAAATATTTTTACAAGATGAAAATAATAGAAGTAATAAAAAAAGATTCTGCACAGATTATAATCTTTATAGCCTTTACCAGCAATGTCTAAAGGGCATTTCCGCATGTTACAGGATCTTCCAGTAGTCCTATAGTCTTTGTTACAAGTGTTACCTTGCAAGGTCGGAGCAGGAGACGTCACTAAGTGTGAATTAGTGTTTAACGTTAATCAAAACCAAAACGGTTTGCCAATCACACAAAATATTGAAATATATATATATAATATAATATATACATATATTTGTGTATGTATATGTATATATATATATATATATATATATATATATATATATATATATATATATATATATATATATATTGTATCATGTAGACCTCATGTCACATATAGGCCTAACTGCATTCCAATTTATATCAAATGATTTTTCTCTGGAAATGTTATTATTTTTGTACTCTGTCCCACACAGGATCGCGCACGTTCAGACTCGAATATAGAGAACAAGCTGAAAAACACTGCCACCTACGGATATCAAAATACACAACAAACACTACAAAACATACATACACAACAAAAAAGGTAAGACTGGCAGGGACCAGTTTGCTATTAGTGAGGATGCTGCCATCTACTGGTCACAACGCAAAGCAATAAAGAGGTAATATTATGAGTGCCCAGGATATAACATTATATGTTATGTATACCATAAGTTTATTTTGGGGGCAGCTGTGGCCTAATGGTTGGAGATTTGGACTTGTAACCCGAAGGTCGCATGTTCGAGTCTCGGTGCTGACAGGGGTTGTGGGTGGGTGGGTGGGGAGTGAATGAACAGCGCTCTCTTCCACCCTCAATACCCATGGCTGAAGTGCCCTTGAGCAAGGCACTGAACCCCCAGTTGCTCCGGGTGTGTGTTCACGGTGTGTTCACTTCTCACTGCTTGCACTTGGATGGGTTAAATGCAGAGCACCAATTCCGAGTATGGGTTACCATACTTTGCAAATGTCATGACTTTTACTTATAAGAGAAATACCGTGATTTACACTGTAGTCTTCATAGCAGCATGCAGGTTGCATACAGAGACAGTAAATCTTATAGTCTAGCTGTTAGTATTATATTGGGGAATGAATTCATTTCTGTCATGATTACTAACATTGGAGGTTTTTCATGTAAAATATGCACTGCTTAAAGGAGTATAGAGCAGACTTTCACTGTATTATCAGCCCATAAATATGTCCTAAAACTGTTTATTTGGAATATACTGTACAGTGTGTCGTGGACACAGAATATGTTCACTATCTCGTAAGAATCCAAGCACATAAAAGCTATTTTCTTCAGTTGTATAACTGTTCAAAAGGTTGTTGTTGTTTTTAGTGCTGTCATAAAAATATTTCTGGTAAGCTGTGAATGTGAATGTTACATATTTATTACTATCATTCAGAGATGCGTAACCAGAGTTATTGTCTGAATTGGATGCACAGAATGAGATTCAATTGCTTTTTGCTTGTTTCTATTCACTGTTATATTGTTCATGTCTTACATAACCACACACTAATAGCTATTGATTCAGGAAGAGTGTATTCCGCAAATTATTCTTTGATTCCTTTTTTTTTTCATCTTCTTTGGTGAAAAAGCTTCATGATGACTCACTCAGACTATCTATATGAGCATGTCAGGAAGATCCTGTAACATGCAGAAATGCCCTTTAGACATTGCTGATAAAGGCTATAAAGATTATAATCTGTGCAGAATCTTTTTTTATTACTTCTATTATTTTAATCTTGTAAAAATATTTACATTTCATGTAACATTCTGTCGGGAATGATTATTAAATATTATTACAGAAAGATTATTATATAATTTCCTACATTATTTTTATGTTCTCAGTTGGACATTTTAATATCTAGATCTCATCCTGTGGTTTTTGTCTTGTAGATTTGACGTGTGATCTTTGACTCAGTATGATGCGATGGGAAACTGGTATACCAGTCGATGGTGTAATTTAATTCAAAGTTATGTTTATGGGAAAAGCAGCTGATTTATTATATATAGACATCAATCTCAAAATAATACAAGTCTACTTTATGATCATATTTTTTAAAAATGATCTCCTTATCTACTAAACACTTTGTTCATGTTAACCTGACATGCTTATTTTTAACATTATTTGTGCTTTTGTACAGAAATAAAAAATAATAAAGAAAATTATCAAAACATTTACATGCTACATCAAAAAAACAGAATAGCTTCTCAACACTGTAAAACATACGGAAAAATAATTTCTGAATGAACAAAAAAATCTATATTTTACATATTGAAATACATACTGATGCAGAAATATCAACTAAAATCTATTTACATTTGTGTCTGAGCAATGATATCTTTTTTATCTTTGTCATTCAATTCTTTGAGGTCAGCCTTTTCTGGTTTATGCAAGTCTTCAATGGTTACTTTTGGTTTTGGATGCTTGTACTCGTTGTACTCAACGTAAAGGTAAGTTACCATAGTAAGGGCAAGAACAGCCAGAGCAACGTAGATTTTGGTGGACAGGCAGATGAATGTGCTGTAAGCAAAGGCTATAACAAAACCGAGTGACTCCCACATGCGGTAGTTAGCAAATGCTGCTTCTTTGTGCTCAGCAAAGAGAATGCCATAAAGTGCTGCAAATGAAATAAACACACAGCATAATGATTATACAATATATTTGTAAATTTGAAAAAAATATATTAGGTTATATTTATATATAAAAACATGTTAAAACATCCATTGAAGCATTTCTATAAATATTATTTTAATATTTAATTATTTATTTTTTATTATTAATAATTATTTTGTAAAAATGTAAAATAAATAAATAAATAAAAAAGCCTGATTTTAGGCTGTTTATAATTATAGACTGTTTATCAGACTTTAGCACCAAAAACTATCCATTTTATATTTGTAAGAATAGCTTAACTGTATAGATCACTAAGTAGTATGCAGTATAAAGCACTCACCATTGGTTTGTGTTTGCCACACCGCGTCTGCCATCCCCCAGAGGGCTGGAAACACGAAGAACACTCCCAGCTGGTCTGGATGAGGCTCCCAGAACAAAAGACCCAGAAAACAGCCCAGGTTTGTCGCTGCAGCTGTGAAAGTGTAGTAAGACAGAATGAACATAGATACTAACAACCATTCTTAACCTTTAAACCATATGTAAACCTGTTCTTGTATTACCCAAGCAAAAAAGGGGGATTCTTCCAGTGTATTGAGCCAGTCTACCAAACGCGAATGAGCACAGGGAGTTAGAAGCACCAAAGCAGATCATCACAAAGCCAACATAGTGTATTCCTATCGCACAAGTCACATAGTTCTGCAGGGGAAAGAGGGTCGCAAACACATTACATTCATATTTCATTAGAATGAATTAGTATTCATGTACTCCCAGTCTGTAGGGCCATAACCACTATAGACAATAAGGGAGACAAGTGCCCCCCAATAATAAGGCCTATATGTAAAATTATTGCATTGCACAATGCTCTGCTTGTTGTTTGGATGATGAAAAGTTATGTTTTTAATTTAGGCTGGTCTGCTTATAAACTTAAAGCAAAAAGAACAATGGCTTTGTTTAAGGACTTGGCACTTAATCTGGACTGAAAAGGACCCTGGATTGTATTGTTATAGTTCGACAATGTTGACAATTACTTTCATTTCACTTTATTTTACTTTTAAAACACACATTAATACAACTGTTGTTGCCCAAGGTGCTGTACAGACAAAGTAAAACAAATGAAACCAAGAACATACAGAGATAAATTTAAAGTAAGGACTAAAGATGCAATGACACCCCTCAATACCCAGTAGAATTAAAAGCCTGAGATAATAAAATTAATTTTAACCAAGTTTTAAATGTAAATATAGTTAGAGCTGCTCTAACATACAGGGGTAAAGAATTCCACAGTCTAGGTGCAGCTACCAAAAAGGCCCGATCACCCCTAAGTTTTAAACTAGACCTAGGAACAGTTAGAAGCAGCTGATCAGAGGACCTAAGGGATCTAGTAGGCGTGTGTCATTTAAGAAGGTCTGCCGGGTAAGTAGGTGCCAAACCATTTAATGATTTAAAAACAAACAATAAAAGTTTGAATTCTATTTGGAACGTACTGGCAGCCAATGAAGGGAAAATAGAACTGGTGTGATGTGCTCTCGTTTTTGAGTGCCTGTCAGCATCCTAGCTGCTGCATTTTGGATTTTGGATGAAAACCGGAAAGCCTGTGACTGTCCCATAGACTACCAAGTAAATAAAAGTGTCAAGGTATAGAAGAGCATACAGTAATATGGAGAGACACAGAGTTGACAAAGGAACTGTTGAATAAAGTTTTCTTCGCTTACAAAAAGTGTTCCCGTCGCTTCATATAACCCAGATTCCATGTCTGATGGCAGATGGAGTATTCTGACAATGACTTTCATACCTTTTCTGGATCTTGACACTGTTATTTACTTGGCAGTCTATGGGACAGTCACAGGCCTCCCTGTTTTCATCCAAAATATCTTAAATTGTGTTCTGATAGACGAACAAAGCTTTTACAGGTTTGGAACGACATGGGGGTAAGTGATTAATGACAATATTTTCATTTTGGGGTGGAGTATCCCTTTAATTTGCATATCAAATTTGAAAGTTTTACCAAATAAAACACCCAGATTTTTCACCACCATCTAACTATACGAGGCCAGAGGGCCAAGGTTAACAGTCTCACTCTGCCCAAAAATAATAATCTCTCTTTTGTTTTCATTTAGTTTTAAAAAGTTTAAATTCATCCAGCCTTTTATATCATTTAAACATTCTAAAATAGGAGTTAGAAAATGATTTTGTTGTAATGGTGGATATATCTGCGTATCGTCTGCATAATAGTGAAATGAGACATTATACTTCTTAAAGATAGACCCCAATGGGAGCATATATAGAGAAAAAAGTTATGGGGCAAGAATGGACCCTTGAGGGACGCCACAGGTGAGAGGAACTGAGGTAGATAAAAATTCACCAACATTAACTGCAAAGATTTTATTTGATAAATATGACTTAAACCACTGAAGAGCCACTCCTTGAATTCCTGCATATTGCTCAAGACGAGAAACCAAGATAGTGTGGTCAACAGTATCGAACGCTGCACTAAGATCTAATAAAACTAGGAGTGCAGTGGCTCAGTGAGTCAACAGTTAATAAAATATCATTGTAGACTTTTAAGAGTGCCGATTAAAAGTCTACTTACTATTACTACTTACTAAGTCTAATTACTATTATTTTTGTTTTTCAAGCAGTTAAATTCAGTTAAAAAAGAATAGGCTGGTCTATGGAATGCCTCAGCGATCTAACAACGCTCGTCAATGTCAAAATGACCATGATGGCCAATCAAATTGAAGTAGGCAGAGTTTACTGTTCACAAAAACAAAGCAGTTTGAAGCAATCCGTTTTGACTTTAAAGAGAGCGAAGTAAGATGGAAAAAGTGAAACATTTAATATTTGACAACTGTTTAACGCTAAACGACAATAATACACAGTGATGCAAACTGCTCAACGTTCTTTCTTAAATATGGTATAATTTACATGATTCATGTAATTCCTCACTGAATGTAAAGAGACAAGAAACATTTGGTGGTTTCGACACACAGTATGAGGCATACAAATAAATGTGTGCATATTTTAAAATATCATTTGCAAATAGTTCAAAATGATTGTTTGTCAACTAGAATTTCCTTCACTGTTCTATTTCTTTATGGTTCATTAAAAATAGTAATAAATAGTCCCCAAAATGTTTGAGATGCGATGGTGTACCTTTGTGTATTCACCAGCAAGGAAACTTTGCTCAAACCCACTGTACATGGTCAATGGGATGAGAAGCAACAATCTAGGATCTCTCAAGAGCTTGAAGGTAGCCAGAAAGGTGCTGCAAAATGATTGGTTGCCCTTGTTCTTACGAAATTCTCTGGCCAGATCTCGGTCGATGTTGTCCAGGAACACCGCCACAAAAATTATGGCCAGAACACCCACACCTGCAGGGACCAGGAACCACTAGGTTAGACAGTCTTAATGGAAATGAATGAAAACTACATTTGTATATTTTCTGAAAGAAATGTAAATGGTGCTAAGCGCTTGCTAGGTTGCTCTTGGCGGATGACTTATGAACTGAAGTTTAATAATTAGGGTTTTTTCAGCAATAACATTTTAAACACCACTAAATAACTCTATTTTTAATAGAAGAGGAGTAGTCTGACATTCAAAGCTAGATATTGTATAAATGAAGTCATTCAACAGTTCACCAAGCTAGTTTTTGGACACAAATATGAATGATTGTTACCCACCAATGTAGCTGCCTAGTAATGTATTCACTAGGTGTCTTGCTGGAAGGGTTGAGTTTGCGACTGTGAAATTTTCAACGCATGATGTCGCACCACAGTACTGCAGGTTCTCCTCAGGGACTTCTAGAAATGAATAAATGCTCAGTGTATTTACAGTCACCAAAAAATTAGTGAATAAAAATCATAAAGACACTGGCAATGTATTTAATCCAACTGTACCTATGCTAGTATCCTGGCCAAATATCAGAGATGACATGAGGTTTCCCCACACCGCTGATGACTGAAAAATGAAGAAAAAGATGCCAAAATATTGGTTGATGAGATCTTGGCCTTTCTTGTTGAGTTTCTGGCCTCGTCTATTTCCACTTATTGTGAGATAGGTACATTTTGCAGACCACAGCGGTGAACCTCCCATACCCAGAATGGCAGAGGTGGTCATCAGACTTGGCCTGCAGAGAAAAATGATTTCAGAGAGGCGCTTTCTAACTTAACTGAACTAACACAACACAACCTTTAAATGCTGAAATGAAATGTTTGGGATCAGTAAAGCAACACACCTGTTTTCAGCATTAATAATAAAAAAGAAATCAGCATATTAGAATGATTTCTGAAGGATCATTTGACAATGATGCTTTGCATTACAGTAATAAATGACATTTAATTTCAACTGTAATCAGTTATTTTTGATCAAAGAAATGCAGCTTTGGTGAAAGAAAGACTTCTTTCAAATATATTCAAAAATCTTACTGATCCTAACTTTTGGACAGTATAAAAATATTAAATATATAACAATACAAATATATCTGTCTTGTATTTAACACATAATGGTCCTTCCATGCCTAGTATTTGAAACTGTGTCTCACACGTGCACAAAGTCGTACTGAACTCATACTGTCGATAAATATGCTTGCATGGTTGTTTATATTGTTCAAGAAATCAGTAAATGAAAAAAGGCAGAGAAATGTACGCACCAGCCCGGTGCAAGGTTTCCAAAGGAATATGCCACATAACATCTATTGAAAGGACGATGGTCCATTTACAGCCCAGATTTTTGATCATTATCGGAGGCAGAAACATTGAGGACAAAATGATGGCTCCATAGATGACACTGAGTGAAATAACACCCATTCCATTCTCAGCATTGAGGCTGCTCTGTAACATACAAACATGCCTCTGTCAGTATAAACACACCCACAAATCAATATTGTCATTTTCAGTGGAAGAGTCTTTTTTCATTCTGTAGGACGATTTGAAAGACAAAATGCTTTACATCAGTCATTATGTGTTTAAAGGACAGCTTATAATAGCTTTAACTGTTTCCCTGTTTCATTTAATTTTTTAAGATTTGTTTTTAACTCGATTCACTATTATAATCTTGTCTCCCATCTAACTTTTTAAACTTTTATTTATGTTAAATTAATTATGTGCTTTGCACCTTTTCTGAGCAACTACAACGAATCATATTGTAAATATATTTGTGTAGATATTTATCTTAACAATTTAGAGACACATCACAATTTGAATAGAGATGCGTCATCAATAAAAAGATGTTTACATCATGTCATTGAAATTACATCAGGCATCAATATCAAACTTTGTCCAAACTGACGTAGAAATGAAGAACACAAGCAACACATTCTGTTATCTCCGATTTCTATTTGTTACCTGTAAACTCTGCAGCCCCCCATATGCTGTGAATAAGAGCAGAAATCCAAATGAAACCACAAGGACATTTTTGGTGGTTCGGCTCATAATTTTTTTCATCCTGAAATCCGGTGAATGCTTCAAAAGAGAGGAATTCTTCAGTAAGTGTCCTGTTAAAACGAAACAGACTTTAGATTGATTTGGAAGTCACACTGAGCTAATATAGCAAGGCTGAACACACTCTAGGACAAAGTTCAGTGTAATGCAGTCATAAAAGTATCCAGTTTTTGGATGACTAAAGCTGGGTCAATGATAGACAAACCTATCAGTTACTGAAATGTTTTTAACACAAGTTTTCCGATGCTTTTTCCCATGACACAGAAACACATGTTGCTGTTCTCATAACACTGAACTCAAAACATTGACCTATATATTATATATATATATATATATATATATATATATATAAAGCAAGCCTAGTATTTGTCACTCATAGTGGTGCTAATAGTCTTTAATGTAGTTGTCAAATGGAATGTTTTTATGATGTCCATATGTTGATTGTTTTATTGTGCCATTTTTCACGTGTATTCTGACATGTGTAAATGTAGTCACGTCAGCCAAGATATGTGCTGCCCATTTCAGCAGTAATATATTTAAATGACAGATTTTACTGCACAGTTTATCTTGAATCTGCAAACACAAAGAGACTGCTGGCTGGATGTCTTGTTTACTGTATTTTTTTATCATCCTTGGTGACAAAAGAGACTTCTTTCAAAACATTCAAAAACTTTTGAATGAAATAAATATCATTTTTTAAAACACATTTTATGGTAGCTTCCATAACCCTTCCATAATAATAGCAAATCAAACTAAAGTTTATTTTGTGGTAGCTTACATAACAATTCCATAATAATTTATAATAAGTATAGGTAACACTTTATATTAAGATGTCCTTGTCACAAATATTACATGTACTTACTATTATAAAAACACTTAATTATGCATAATTAAATGCAAATTAACCCTAAGCCAAACCCTAATCCTAACCCTAACCACATAGTAAGTACATGTAATTAATTCATATTACTCAATACTTAAATGTATAATTACACAGTAACAAGGACACCTTAAAATAAGTTGTAATCCAAGTATGTTTATAACTATATATAAATGTAAAATAAAATATTTTGATCAAATAACTCTAGAAATCTCTATTCTAATTCTGTTCTAAAAAACACTTGACCCTCTAACACTATAATTCTCTATTTTTTATTGTAAAAATGACCCTGTAACACTAGCATTTTCTATTCTATTTCTATTATTTTGACATGTATTTTCTATTCTTTTCTATTCTTTTTATTTTTAAATGACCCTTTAACACTAGCGTTCCCTATTGTTTTTCTATTCTATCTACTTGTTTTCTTTTTATTCATTACATTAAAAAAAAACTCTTGCTATATATACTGCATTAGGCTAACCAAGACTTGTCACAGCACTTACATATTATTGCTCTTTGTTGGTTTTGATTGCTTCTGAGAGATTCAATATTTGTATTCATCACATACACGATTATATAGAGCATATATAACCAGCAGTGAAATGTGAGTCAGGTCTGCTCCATGGACAGTGCAATTCTTAAAGAATACAACCGGGATGAAAATATACATAAATATAGGTATGAAAGAATTAAATAAAAGTAAACAACAAAAATATAAGAATAAAATATAAAAAAGATGTATACTGTAGAATTAAATATAGAACAATGTGCATGAAAGTATACTGTAGTCTTAAATACACAGGATTGTACAAGAGGCAAATGTGCATATGTGCATTATACTGTAGTCTTAAATATTAAGATACACAGGAATGTGCAAGAGGCGAATGTGCAAACATGTTGTCCTCATTTGTAAACCACTTTGGATAAAACGTCTGTTAAATTCTGGATTCTAAATTCAATATATTAAAAAAATATGAGAGTTTTTTTTAAAGAGTTTTTTTAAAAACCAAAATTTTGTGAAGTATAAATATAAGCTTCCATAACCCTGTCATGTGCTGCACATTTCCCAGTAATATATTTAAATTAAAAATTTTACTTCATAGTATATCATCTCTGAATCTGCAAACAAAAAGAGATGGCTGTCTTGTAAAAATTGAATGGTTTTTATTATTTACCATATACTCAAGAGAATACTTTTTCCCCCCTGCGAACTTCCACAGTGCTTCCTACGGGAACATTTAGGATTTAAACTTATGAAGTGTTATTAACTAATAAGCTACAGTACACCACTGCCTTATGCAGCTGGAAGCTCAGTTACCAAAAACAGTAAATGCTGCATTTCAAAATTCAAAAACATTTCAACATTTCTCTTAATATGGACGTCTATAGCCTTTAGTTGCATAATTTACATTCACACCCTTATGTACTGTGCAATAAAATCTCATTCATTTATATATGAGGTTGTATTCTTTATTTACCAAATACAAACCTTGAACTTTTGTTGCTGTCATAAAACATATTGTTGGACTGTTGAATGTGAATGTAGTCACTACAAAAGGCTGTCAACAGGCTTGACATGTGGTGTACAGCTTTAGCTTTTAATATATATTTCATAGCATTGCCTCAACATGCCTTACTGGTTTTATTCAAGGGTAACTATAGTATTAAATGAATAGTGTTAAATGAATAGTATTAAATGACTGAGATGATGAGTTTGTTTGAACCGATTTAGAGAAATTTAGCACTTGCTCACTAATGGATCCTCTGCAGTGAAGGGTTATTTACCATGACCTAAATAGTAATAAAAATAGTGTAAGACTGGTATTTTATCAGGAATATAGGCTATGCCTGATATAATAATCACCCTGTATCTTTGTCTGAATTTTTAATAGGCCTAATCTTTGCACAAGTAGTATTTGCACAAGCAGAGTTGGTTAATCAAACAACATCAAAGCATTATGAAGCTACACCAGATTTGTTCTTTCAGGGTTATTTTTTTCTGAATATATTTATCATGGCTACATATGCATAAATTAGTTTATACAAGACTTATGATTAGATTTATTGAGGAAGATTTGTTTAATTTACTTTTATTGTGACACCTTTTACAGTCCCCACTCTCAGATAATATTTTAGAAACTGGATGCAGATAAAAATAATAAACTGCTATAATCACTGACAAGTTGTATCTGATTGCGAAATTAACATTGTTTTACTATCCAGCTGTGACAGCTGGGAGGTGAAAAGTCACAATTGCACATCATTGTCTCTACCCAGCGTTTATCAGTGCATTTCATTATTTCCTCATTCATTGGAAGTCGTTTACAATAACTATCTGAAGTGGATTACAATACACGTATAAGAAGTTTATGTAGAGTTACAGTAAGTGTCTTGCTCTAGAGAAAAATGTTATTAAATTATGCTGATTTAAATATAAGACTAACCTAAACCTTTACCATTTTTTCTATAAAAAAATGGATGTTATTTAGTCTCTAAAGCTGTTTCCAATTGTTGTGTGCATTATAGGAGTACCCACAATAGGCTTTAAGGTCTTATAATATAGATTTTACTAACTAATCCAATCTAGATTTCATAAAACAGAAGACCCTGACATTTCTGCATTTGAAATATATTATGTATGCAATACACAAATTAGCTGAGAAACAAAGATTCACTCTGCGATAATTATGCTCAGAAGTAGGTTTCTGGTTTTTAGAGCAATAAGGCTTCACTGTCATTCTTCTTCCATTTGATCCCAAAAGTCAGACAAGGCAAGAAAAAAAATGGGAATGTTTCTTTAATTCCTAAAGTGTCAGAGATTCTTATGAAATTCTACTTAAGTACAACTAATTAATTATTCCCAAGCACGTTGTTTAATAGAGTTCTGACAGCTTTATTTCAAATTATTTCCTAGAAACCAGATTATTTTAGAAATATCTAATGTAAACCATGTCAATCTGGCAAATATTCCATAAGCATGTTTCATTATTACTAATTACTAATATCTCCCAAATGTTTCTTCAAAAGGGTTGCACAGGTCTCAATAAACAATAAACTAGGCTATATATTTTCAATATTTTTATTTATTAATATTTTGATTTTTTTTTCTCAGTTTTATTTATTTGTTTATTTATTTCGTTTGGGCAATTTTATGTGCTTTTTCATGTGACCTCATGCACATTAAAATAAAATAAAAAAGTACTGATATAGCACAATGGGCCTAGGAATTCTACAGAAAAGTAAGAGTAACTTTCGTTAGTATACCCAAAGACGATAGAATACTCTGGTATACCATAGACGCCATACTGAATTCAACGCGTAGGAAAAGGAGACGAGATCAAGTAATTTTCACAGCTCACAACTTTTAAAAGTGTTTTATCGAGCTTAGTCTACTACTTTTTTTATTTTTATTTTTTTCTCAGAAAGACATTTCGTCAGCTGAACAATCGTTGTGTTGCTAAACAAAAGTGCGCTCAGTGTTGCCAACTAATTTTCAGAGAAAGTTGCTAAAGGAAGGTCGATTTGTGGCTAAAAGTTGCTAAATGAATTTATAATAACGCAAAATTGTGTCGCAACATCAAATCTCAGCAGAAAACTATTTTATATATGTTAATTTAGATTTGTTTTGTAAAATAATATGCATAATATAATATTAAAATATAAATGACTGTATTTTTAAATTCATTGAATTACTGAACACTAAAACATTTTTTAAAGTTTTTTAATTGATAGTAAACTAATACTACACCTTCCCAACAATATGCTTTAAGCAGTGTATTAGTAGTTAGTTAGTGTGCTACACTCTAAGAAACGTCTGTAAAAATAGGGCACAATCTACTATGTTAATATGAAAGAATTTTCCGTATTGAATTTTTTTTTTTTTTTTACCTGCATTTGAAATTACACATTGTGTTTTCAGGTTACAGGGTGATAATGGATAATGTCCTGGAAAATTACTAGTATCTTTTCCATTTTTCTTACAGAGTACTAACTGATCAGCAATCGCAGGTACAAGCTAAAGTGTATCATAAATTAACAATTATTAATTTATTATTAAATTGAACAATTGCAATAGCAGTTCACGTGATGTGTGTACTGCTAGGCATCTTTGGTTTCCTCTTTTTGTGTAATTTGAATGGGAAATGTGTGCCTTTTTATTGTCTGAGTCACTTATCAAAAGTTGCTAAAAGTTACCAAATAAATTTTAATAAATAGCTAAATTTTTGCTAGGTGCTTTTGGGGGGGGAAGTTGCAAGGGTAATCTGAAAAGTTGCTAAATTTAGCAACAAAATTGCTAAATTGGCAACACTGAGTGGGCTATAATCCATTAAACACGCTGTACTTCAGTCCCTCACGTCCTCGTTTTTATTTCTTTCAAAAATGTAAATTTGGCGCTACCCTGACAAAGACGTTCTGGACGTTGCTTCTCTCCGTTCTAACACTAGAGGTCAGCGTTTAACAAATCTTGGTTAGAGGACATTTAATGTAGGCTAGAATGAATTTTGTTTAGTTGAATTTTAGTGTCTGTATTTAGTCAGTTTCCCTCGGGGTTACACAGGTGCCTTAGCAGAGTAAGTAACCACATGCTCATCACATTATCTATTGCAACATATTCCAATAACCTTGAAAGAGTCCAAATAATTCATCAGGAACACTAAAACTATTGTTTTATCATTTCAACACTAACAAACTATTTTTGTGAAAGGTTTTGCATAAAGTGTGCTTTTGCAAGACCTGTTTTTCTTTATATGAAATAGTTTGATATATTGTTATCTAATGATATATAGTTATCTAAGGCAGTGACATCAAAGGTCATAGGTTTGATTTCCTAGGAATGTATGAACTGATTAAATCTTGAATGCAATGTTGAATAAATTGCCAAATGTCTGAATGAAAATGTATGCAGAAGTTCTCAAACAGGGTTAAAACATACCTACAGGGGAAGCTATACAGACTTTGACGTGCCTCTATAGGAGTTTGTCTAGTTTTCCCCCTTTTTCAACCCCCCAAATCCCTTGAGGAATGCCAGATATTCATGCGGCAGTGTAGCCGTCTAATCCTCCAGGAAGTTAAAACTCTCTCCATGGGCCGACCAGCTGAGAGACTGAAATAAAATTATATAAAACAGCCAACCAGAACTGCAACCATGCTCAGGAGAATACACTTTGCTTACCTGGAGGACATTTTTATTGCTTAAGTTGCTCATTCACAGCTTGTAAAACTTAATGGAGTTCTGGTTCTATGTGACAACAAAACCAGTCATAAGGGTCAATTTTTCGAAATTGAGATTTATTCATCATCTGAAATCTGAATAAATAAGCTTTCCATTGCTGTATGGTTTGTTAGGATAGTAGAATATTTGGCAGAGATACAACTATTTGAAAATCTGGAATCTGAAGGTGCTAAAAATCGAAATATTAAGAAAATTGCCTATGAAGTTGTCCAAATGAAGTTCTTAGCAATGCATATTACTAATAAAAAATTAAGTTTTAATATATTTATAGTAGGACATTTACAAAATATTTTAATTGAACATGATCTTTACTTAATATCCTTATGCTTTTTGCCATAAAAGACAAATATATATGTGACCCTAGACCACAAAACCAGTCTTAAGTTGCTGGGGTATATTTGTAGCAATAGCCAAAAATACATTGTATGGGTCAAATTTATTGATTTTTCTTTTAGTAATATACATTGCTAAGAACTTCATTTGGACAACTTTAAAGGCAACCTTATCAATATTTAGATTTTTTTGCATCCTCAGATTCCAGATTTTCAAATAGTTGTATCTCGGCCAAATATTGTCCTATCCTAACATTATTTAAATTTATGGATATTTTGTTTTTTGTTTTTCAGATTATGTATAAATCTAAATTTTGAAAAATTTACCCTTATGACTGGTTTTGTTGTCCAGGGTCACATATAGAAATAAATGTATAACTATTTATAGAAATAAAAATAGACACAATTTAGACAATTATTAACAGTATAGAGTGAAAAAACAGCGTGGATTTTATGGAATAGAAATGCTTGAGTTGATATTCAGATCTCTAATTAAACTGCAGACTTTGAGACCTTGGAAAAGTGAGGACAGTTTGAGACTGTTTTTTTTTTTCATGGAGAAAAATCTAAGTATAAAAAAATCTAATTTAATCCTATTACTGTCTAGAATAGACAGCTATGTAATTAGTCAATTATTGAGGTAATCAAAGGTTAATCTATAATGTGACATATTACTAAGTGAATCTGGATGTTTAATAATAATAATAATAAAAAAATTTTTTAAAAAAAAACATTATTATTTGGAAATTAAAAATTGGATTACAAGGACATTTTGGGAATTTGAAATTACATCCAGAAACCTAGGATATCTTATTCACAATCAGTTCTGGAAATTACTTTAAGAATGTAACAGTGATACTTTAACATCATTGTAATTAAATTATTTTATTAATATTTTGATTTAGTTATATTCTTATATTTTTCATTATAATTTTAATTTTATTTTCAGTCAATGTTTTAGTAATTTTTGTTTTCTCATTTTTATTAGTTTCTTCAAGTCTACATAGTTTTTATTAATTTGTATTTCAGCTTTGTTACTAGCTGAATTATATATATAGTATTTTAGCTATAGTATTTCAGCTTTGCAACTAGCTGAAATATATATATATAGTATTTTATTTTAGTTAATGTTTATATTATTTATTATTTATTTTTCATGCCATTGACTTCAGTTAACTATAATAACCCTGCAATGTAAATAATGCCAGTTCAGAAACTTCCTACTGGAGGCGTTGGAAGCCATTCATCCAAATGCATGTTAATTAAGTAGCTGAGTGCATGATGTCATTCCAATGCTAGGAGGCGCTGGTTCTCGTTTGATCCAGGCATTTGCCACCATGTTTCCTGACCCACACAACCTCATTTGTTTTCTTTTGTATATGTGTGGTTCAGCAGGCGAGGCGGGTTTTTCCTGCTGATAGCTACCGATGACATGTGTGAGTCACTCGCACAGCGCCCATTGTTTGCTGTTTGCTGATGTGGATGTAGATCTGGAGGGCATTTTATGTTGCTGGTCCCAGCACAATGCACAATGGTACAGAGATGCTGACACCCAACAAAAATGTCTTTATTTAGCAAAATTGAAATGGCTCACGATGACACGTGTGTGCTTCACCACTAGTCCTCCCTGTTTTCCCCTCACCTCATCCTCCCAAAAGAGAGAGACAGGAAGGGAGAGGATGAGGGCTTTCCATTTGTTAGGTTGAACCAGACTTCCAGTCACGAAATGATTGTTTTGTGAAGTTTGTGAAGGCCTAAATTTCTTTTGTCTGTCTGCAAAATCCAGCAATTTTTACTACTGATTGTAGGCCTATTTAATACCCATTTCATATATGATGCTACAAGTTTAAGAATACTTCACTTGTCTGCATGTGATGTAACCTTTTTCATCAGCGCAGATGTGTGTTTTTTTGTTTTCTTTATGTTATTTTATTATACAAGTTTAAGAATACTTAGAAAAGAGGAGGGAGGAGGGGGAGAGAGAGTCGAAAGACTTAAAGAATTATAATTTTGGCCAAATAAATTGTGGCCATGTGATGTAACCTTTTTCATCAGCGCAGATGTCCACATTATAATTTTAGCCACAAAGTTAAAGTATTTGCCATCCTTCCCTCAGCCTCTGTATTAAGCAGCGTTAACCACTTTTCTGTAATCTAATGCCAATGTAATATAACACAAAGGATTATGTTATAAATGTACAATATTTAAAATAAAAAATAATAATAATAAACATTGATTTACCATGTGAATAAACATGGAAACGTATCATCACAGTTGGTAAAACTGGACCATTAGTGAAATTTTGGTGAGATTTTGCAGGTAAAGTAGGGCCATAATGTAGCATTGCAAGAAGCAGTGGTCACTTCCAAGGCAAGCAGCTTTAAATTAGTAAACATGCTATTTGGGGTGTTCAAAAAAAGTTAAAAAAACATGGAGAAATATTTGTGTCACATTCCCTCAGCAAAATGTCCAAGATCGTAAACTGTCTGAATAGGTACTACATTTGCAACCATTAAAAAACTATGTTCTAAATAGTGTGAATATGGGTAGTTTGAAACTCAGATGTACTGCACTGACCATGTTGATATGATCATGTGATCTACAACATCAGTTGCATCACTTCCATTCACAAATCCTCTTCCATGGCCTCATGGGAAAGTAAAGTGTCCATCAGATGCACACTTGCCATTCTCGCTGGAAATAGTAGGTCATCCTGATACTTTTCGCCTACTGTTTTTCAAATATTATGTTTTCAGACATAGTACTTTTTGGTGTACTGTTTTTTGCATACTGTGTAGTTTAAACAGAAGTATCTGATTTTCGGATGTAATGCAGCTTGGAAGGAAACTATTTTCTGTGAGTGTGCAAGACTTCCGACTCGAAGGCCACTATAGGGAAATAACTAGAAGAATAATGTGCAGTAAATGGGGAAACTATTTGACCTACAAACAAGTGTTTATAATTACGACAATACATGAAAGTAATATGATAGTATTATGTAATATGAGCTGGTATTTCTTATCAAGCATCATAACAACCAGTTAAAATAACTGGAACCTGATGACACCGGAAAGAAACCTTGCACGTTCAAGTTACAAAAGTCCAAATCCGATATTAAATGGACACATATTGATAGTACTTACCATGGTTCAACATGTAGTGTGCATGTGTCGAAAACGTACTTTGAAAGACTTGCATGCTTTATATTTGCACGAGATGGAGATGAACGCAAAAAGGAATTACCTTGGTCTATAAAAACTGTTACTGTATCTATAGAGACTTCTACATATATAAGTTTAAATGCAGGTTTACCCAGGTTTTCTAAAGAAAATTAATGCATTGCTTATAAAGTTTCTATCATAATTTGGGACATCCATGATACCTGCTCATCTAGATATTTCAAAGAAACAAAAGTAACAAAACCCATTGTCTCAAACTCCTTACCATATCTGCATGATCAATGACGATGAGACAAAGTTATAATGGCTCTTTCTGTTCATGTGTGATTCAGAACTGAGTCAGATGGGGGGCCTGCATGAGTGACACAGACGGAAGACATATTAGCGATCATGTGTGAGGCATTAAAGACAGGATTTTCTGCTGAATGAGTGGTGTCAAGGTCAGGAAGAAAGAAATAAGACAGAAAAGGAGTTTAACTGTGACAAAAAAACTAGCATGAATTATTCATTTGCCCCTTTTTCTTATGCTCCTCTTCACAGCACACAGTCCTGACAGTTTTATTTCAGCTTGGTCTAGAGAAAAGAGTGTGGCTTTCCGCACCTTCTTACTTCCCAAAATGGCCTTTTAATTAGGCTGACAAATTACAGTCGACGTTCGCTGCAGCTATTGGGAAAAGAAACTGTGGGAAATTTGTGTTCCTCAAGCTTTCTTTTGTCTGCTGACTGTAAAGAGAAGTAGCAGCCGGTGGGAACCTATTATTGAGACAAAAATTCAAAGCACTACCATTAGCATCTTCTAAAAGTATCAGCTTCTTTTTTACTCTGAATATTTTATCACACACAGATTTTTAAATATTTACAGCATTTGTAATGTGTTATTTTTATATAAAGTGTCATGTTTTGTAATGTACTGATTAACAGTTATAATCCCACAGATAAAAATAAGTTAGGATCAAGGTCTCAAGTTTATCCATTGTTATTCGAATGCTACACTGCAAAAAAAAGTACGTAAAATTTACAGTAAAAAAATGGCAGCTGTGGTTGCCGGAATTCTACCGTAAAAAAATACGTTAGCAACATTTCAGGTTTTAACTTAAATTTACATTTAAATACCGTAATTTTATCAACTAATATAATGTTGATATACCAACCTATTGAAGTACTGAAATCTCTTTTGTACCTTTGTAATACACTGATAACCACCAAATGCAGATGATGATGAGAAAGTCACATGATGAACAAAAGCCTATCACAAGCAGCTTTTAAACATTAACATATATAGAAGGTGCACAGTGTGATTCACACAAACACTAAACACCATCACAGTAACACACATGAAACTGAAATAATGCAATAAACATTCATTTAACAACATTAGCTTTAACACACAACCTTAATATACAAATCTGATAAGAAAAAACTAAGAAATATAGTAATTTCAACAACAAAAAACTTTTTTTTCTTTAAATGTAACGCAGGGAAGTCTGGGAATGTAAATTTACAGTTATTAACTGTATATACTAGGGGAATTTACCGTTAACCATTTAACAGGTTTTTAAAAACATTTTTACAGTCTTTTACCGTTAAATTCATGGCAATTTTTTACAGTGTAGAAAAATGTAGCTGATTTTCCAAGCAAAAACCACCAAAAAACATTTACACGTAGTTATGCTATGATATGTAATATTCAGAGGGTGGGGAGATAGGGGATTCTCCCGGTTTATATGTCTCTGCATCTGCTAAATGATTTATTTTATTTATTTATTTATTTTTTTATTGCCAGTGAATGTTAAAACTCCCACCCGGGTGACACTAGGCTACTCCTAAAACACACCATACAAAATAACAAAAATAATAATATCTTTAAAATATTGGCAAGTAACGTTGCAACCTTGCAAACAATAAAATAAGAGAAGGACTTTTAATGTAAGAGACACGAGCATACGCAAAACAAAGGAAACAATAACATCTTAATGTTAGAGAATTTTTTGAATGTTTGTGTTCCTTTCTTTTCCTGATGTTTGTTATTTTAAAAAAATTATATAGGCCACTTTTTTAATAATTTTTTTTTTCTTTTTTAACCAGTTAGGCATGTTGACAATAACGTAGCCTATATCTTCAACATACTCTATATGACCAAAAATGTAAGAAGACAGGTTTTCAGGTGACTTTTAAAATTTGCTTTGCTTGAGAAAACACAAAAATATAGTTACAGCGGTTTTGTTGTTGTTGTATCTTGGGATTTAGTCAAGATGGTTTTGCATAAAACACAATATGATTTTCGGCAACTGAGATCTGACAGCAACAATGCATTTTTCCGCTTGAGCGAGCACTTTGCGGACAGCTTACCTTGCGCACGAAATCAGCCACAGACCAGCAAAACACTGAGAACGTGCTACAATCCTGAAAAGTCATAGCGACAGAGTGGAAACCAGAAAGCTGTGGAGAATCCGCTTTCCCTGAAGCAACCACAACTGGTAGATATAAAGAAAATTACTGCTGTTTGGCAAATAAATCATTTTACATACTTATTCCTAACTCTTTAAGCTTTAAGTTACATTTCAAATGACAAGGAATCAACTCATAATCATGTTTATATTAATTATCCCATGAACTTATTCTCTCAGATGGCCTGGGTATGCAGAACGTTCGCAGTTTATATGGATGGAACGTGGACCATAAGGCCATGAAGACATAAAATAAAGACTTCAGTGTAGTGACAGGAATTTAAAGGTTCATAAGAGATTTAGTTAATCTGCCAAACTTCAACCTCTGGTGAAGAAAAACAAAGAGTTGTGAGTAATTGCATGGACTTAGCCGTGGGATGTCTCATTACAGTTATAAAAGCCTTCTCTTAAAGTAAGTCCATTAAAAAATTAAAATTGTGTCATCATTTACGCATGGGAAATGCGTAAAATATTATTTTCAGCATATGTATTTGGCTTAAAAGCATGAGTGTTTAATAATGAATGCTGGCTGAAGGTGTTTTAGATTATATTACAGTGGACAGTGGTTTAGTAATTCTGAATGGATCCGTATAGTAACATGTACTGTACAGTCAGGTCAAGGCAGCTGGTTTAGTGATCTTTTGGCATCTCCCTGTGATCCTGTTTGGTATCGCAGCTTGACTTGTGCTAATTTTTATAAAAGTACTCTAAACAAATGTTCTTTCTTTCTTTCTTTCTAGAGGGTTGGCACTTCTTTTTTCCACATCAAGCACTGACTTAGAATATAGTGCATGAGTCATTCTGAGCACTTTTATGATACATTTATGGTGCTTTTGCATCATTTTTGAAGCTTGAAAGCATTATTCCCCAGTTTGACTGAATAAATGATGACAGAATCACATTTTTTGGCTGAACTCTTCCTTTAATCTTCAATCTTACATTCTTACTGTGAGAATCCCCTGTGTATCTGAACACTGTCTAGACGGTTGTTTCTTCATTTTCAGACATTCAGCAAGAAACAAATTCTTTTGATATGCAAACACACTGTACTTTTTCTGCTTCCACTCTAGGCAAAGTAGCTCAAAATTAGCTTGCAGAGGAAAAAGTCTGAAATAAGAATATGCCAAATGAGAGAAACCTTAAAGGAATATTTCACCTAAAAATGCAAATTTACTTAAAATATACTCAGCCTCAGGTCATCCAAGATAAGTGTTTTTTCATTTGAAAAAAAAATGTATCATTTTACTTGCTCAACAATGAATCCTTTTTGGTGAATGGGTGCCGTCAGAATGAGAGCAGATAAAGACATCACAATAATCCACACGACACAAGTCCATCAATTAATGTCTTGTGAAGCAAAAAGCTATGTTTGTAGAAAACAAATCCATCATTATTCTTCTCACATCAAAATCCACCAACATACTTGTTTAGAACAGCTTTGGATGCTTGATCTATGCATATTCCTTTCCTGATTCAGGCAAGATGACTTTTATACTGGAGAAAATATTATGGATGGAGGACTCCTATTTTCAGGAAGCAACAATTTGAAGTTAAAAATGTTACAGTGATGGACTTTTTTCTTAAACATGCAGCTTGTGCAGATTACTGGATTATTGTGATGTTTTTAGCTGTTTGGACTCTGATTCTGACGGCACCCATTCACTGCAGAGGATCCGTTGGTAAGCAAGTGATGTAATACTTTAAATGCTAAAGAAGCAAACTTATCTACATCTTGAGGATGAGTACATTTCAGCAAATGTTCATTTTTGTGTGAACTATTCCTTTAATGTTTGTGGCTGTTCAATAACAAGATGCTAGAACCTTTGCAAGACAGTGAGTTTGCTAGATGAATTTCTTCTTGCTGTGCTTGTGTGTGTATGTGTGGGTGGTAACTCTCTCTTAATGCAAAAGCTGCACCGTTGCTATGGTAAATGCAATTAACAGGTGCAACTTCAAGGCATCTCTTTTTCACTTAGCGCTCATAAAGCGTCCCCCATCATGTTTTATGGGTCTGTTTAAACTGGTGGTCCTCTTCAGACCGATTCGACGCTCATCAGTTGAATGCAAGGAAGAGTAACTTATTGTTTGTCCCATGTAAACTGAATTGTATCAGTGTGGAGCACCAGCCTCTCATAAAAGCACACTAGCCAGGCTCTCTGTCTGTGTAGACGGCTAATCAGATGCGGAGATGTCTGCCACTTGACAAGCACCGAGGCTTAATAAGATGAAGCTTTCCCTATTGCCAAGCCATCGCCACGGAAACGGCATTCCGTGCCAGAGCGCATCCTCAGGGACTGGAGGCGACTGCCCACTGCTTCTATCGACACTAAATAAGTGGGTTGAAAAGGAGCTGTAGAGAGCAGACTCTTCCCCTGAAGACTTCCTCTGGCTCTCTAGGCGCCGAGGCCTCTGCTGTCTCACTGTAAAGCCACACTAATATCAAACACAGCTGTGCTGGCAGAACGCTATCACAGGCCAAGAGCTGGTAACTTATGTCAGTAGCTGGAGTGCTCCTCCAATTTGGTGACCATTTGTTTGTTATCTTAGGAAGTCGGTGCAGCCTTACCTCAACACTGAAGGCTTTTACATTCAATCAGCCTTGAAAATTTGATAGGGAACTACCACAGAACTGACAAATGTGTCTAAAGTGTTTAAAATTACATGCACATGAGATTACTTATTCCAGCATGTCCAAAATATTATGTATGAGGAAAATAATTTTTAGGTGCTGGTCACAAAAGTTTTTCCTTATTTTTATTCACCTTTTTACCTCCTTTACTTTGCATTAATTAATTTTTAAAGTATAGATATTCAATGGAATAACATATTTGTTTCAATATATTTGACTAAATAATTGTAAATGTCTTGGAAAGGTCAAAATGTTTTGGAAAAATGTTTTTTTTTTTAAATGTCAACTACCCAAAAGCAAAAGTAGAACATTGTGAACTTACTATAAAAAATACAGTATATATACAGTATATGTAAAAAAACAAACAAAAAAAAAACATTAACATTAAATTTAATGTCTCTGGCTTCCAGTGTCATTCACTTCTAGCTATGTTTAGCTGTACAAACAGCTTGTTTTGCTGCTTGATATTGGTATCTTACCATATTATTTTAACATATTGTCTTAATTATGAACACACTGGCTTGTAGTGCAAACAGTTTTACCGTTTATTAGACTTTGTTATTCTTCTCAATCTTTCCCTACAGTGGCTAATGAACCGGAAATCTCGCACATTCACAGAAAATGGCTTACTTCTGCACTGAAAAATAAGATTCTTTAAAAAGCAAACAAAATATGTTCTTAGAGTTCTGAAAACATTATTTCTGAATGTTCTCTGAACAATCAAAAGATCCATTTTTTGAAATGTTTTAAAAATGTTCTGTCCTATGAATGTTAGAGGAGCATTCAGTGTAATCATTTTGCAAACATTATGGGAGTGTTATTTTCTAATGTTCTCAGAACATTCTGAAACAAATAGCAACCTTTAAAAAAGTCAAGGTCCAACATGTCTAAACTTCTCAATGTCCAATTAAAGCATTTCAGAGACATTCCATGATTGATGTATAAATAATGTTTTACAGTGAGAAGGTTATTAAAGACCAGATAAATTTGAATGAACATTATGTTAACGTGTTAGTATGTTTGTTGATATTTTGTCGATAACTTTTAGAGAACATTTGCATGGGATTAGTCATAGTTGGTTGGTTTTTATGCATTATATCATGTGTGGTAACCTTAATATTTACAGTTAACATTCAGTGTTATTTACAGCATTTTTATTTTTGGAAAATAAATAACATAAAAACATAGAAAATGATCCGCCACATTCTAATTGTAATTTCCTCCTGTAATATATCATCACTCTTTAAAGTTTAAAAAACAGGTAGATAGTTCTAGAATCTATTACTAAAGTTGGGTTTTTCCACAAATTACTCTGAAGGAAGAACCAAAAATATTTCCAGTGTGATGGTAATATTCATCATCATTAGGATGCGTGGGACAGCTGTGTAAACGGCATGTTTTCCCAACAGGCCTTGTGGACCACTCCTAAAAATTAAGGTTAATTCTGTGTTTAAAACAATACAGTTTTATAGCACTGCTGGTTACCCAGCATGCTTTGCGACTGGGGTCAAATCAGAGTGAGTTTAACTAATTACTCGCTATAGGAATAGAAGTATGTGAAATGGGTTAAGGGGAATATAAGTCTATAATTCACACTTATATTCACACGTATGTGCATTTCTGTAGCATGATATCAATCAAATCAATCTGTAAATTATGGGTGGTGTATGAGGTGTTGATATGTTAAAACATATCACATGGTATGCTAAAAGAAAGAATGTAATACAAAATACAACAACCAATTAAATTCACATAAAATATTGCACTCTGCCAATTAAAACAGGAAGAAACTTTAATTATAGAACTGCAGACTGTGTCAAAAGCTTCAACACATTCCTTCACAGAGTTAAATATGACTTAATGCTTTGACTCCACTGCATGGACACCAACCCTGAGGAAGTTTTATTTCAGATCTGTCATTTTTTAGGCCTTGAAACTGAGCTTGTTGTCCGTCACAGTATGTGAGATTCTGCCAGTTTTCTCTCAGTGAGAACGTGATGTATGTGGGTAGAAGATGAGTACTGTACACATGGTGGGTAATTAGTCTCATTGGGTTTGAGTTCAATGACTTACAGATGGCTGGGTGAATCAGACAGACAAAACAGAAATGTTTCACATAATTCTTTCTGTCTTGTCCATTTAGACACTTTTGGCTCGCTCTGGTTAAGACATACAACTTGAAGCACCTTGAGATAGAATACAAATTTATGGTATTTTAAATGAGTCATCATGGTTTGAAAAATTTCACATTATGCACATAAAAAAATGGGTTGCAAACAGTATTTCACATTGATTAGTCCATCCAACATGGCTGTCAGTCCCCAGATTGTTTTTGCATGTCCCATGTGCTTTAGCATGGGCTGTTCTGTGCAAATGCCATGTCTACATTTTTTTTTTAAAGCAATTTAGCAAAAAAAGCAGATGAATGCATTTAATCTTTTTACTTAAAATGCATAATATGTTTTTCTGGTCCCATGTGAAATATTTAGTTTTGAAATGTGGGGCATTACCGTTGTGAGCAAGCTGATATAAAAAAGAGTTGGAGTTTATTAAATCCTGGATGATATTCCAGAGAAGCTCAGGGTGTGTCATATTTAGTTACAGCTGCTTTCATTTTTTGAGTAAATGACCTCAAGACGCTGAGTTCCTAACTTCATATTCATCACTTTTTTTGGTGGGTTTCCAAGCAAGAGAAGTACCACACCTAGCATTTACAGTATTATCAACATGTAACGTCATTCAAAGCCATTCTGTAATATGACATATTTCCAGTGAAATATCCATTCTGAAAAAATTAAGAGCATTTCTTTACAATACTATTATAATTCTTTTTTATCTATCTATCTATCTATCTATCTATCTATCTATCTATCTATCTATCTATCTATCTATCTATCTATCTATCTATCTATCTATCCAACATTAGTTTAAATAAAAATAAATGTATTATATTTTTATATCATTTATATTTTGCAATTTAGCATTATGTATTTTTATATGAAATTGCTAAATATAAAGTATATAAAAATATAATACATTATTTAGATTTATATATTTAAATTTAGTTAATTACTAAAATTTAAATATATAATACATTTCATTTATTGTCTGTTGGCACATTTTTAGCAAAGGTTTTATCTGTCATGCAACATATCCTTCTGAATAAATATCATGCAGTATAAATTCATACTGATCTGTCAGTGACGCTTAATTGTCTACATTAATGTAATGAAATAATACATGCAAAGCAGCAGGAGGGATCAGGATGCAGGATTTTGCGCTTGTTGCACCTTCCTTCCCCTCCACCCTGCAGCATGAACATTCCTCTGTTTTTATTGCTAGAGTACCTGCTTTTCCATATAATGCATATTCTTATCACAGAAGAAGGTTGTAGATATAAAGATCCCCTAAATGCTTTCAGATGTCAGTTGAAGAACATTTCTGAGTTCAAAGTTCAGTCTTAAAATTCAGTTTTAAAGTAAGCATGTGTATGTAACCTACATGTGGAAGAGGAAGGGAGGGAGTTAAAAAGATGCCCCGCAGACCGCAGCAGGAAACCATATTACTTTGGTTCTAACCAGCTTCCTGTTTCATGCACAGATATTACAGTACAGCTTGAGACACTGTGATATACTTATTGTTACCCTTGACCTCACTACTACATATAACCACATATTATGGAAGTCTGTTTCCACCATGGGATAAAAAAAAATAAAATAAATTAAAGTGGTAAATAGCAATTTTTTTTATCTCACAATTTTTGTCACAATCACATGGTACAAACTCAGATTTGCAAAATCAGAATTACTAGTAATTCAACTCTCAATTCTGATAAGAAAAGTCTGAATTGTTAAATATAAACTCGCAATTGCTAGAAAAAAGTCAGAATTGTAAGATAAAAAGTCACAATTACTTTTCTCTGTGACAGGAAAAAAACAGAGAAGCTGAGAGATTTAAACTCAGAATTTTGAGAAAACTATTGAGGATTACAAGATGCAAACTTGGAAATAAGGAAAGTAAATTTTTATATCTCTCACAAGTCTTAGAATTAAAAAAAAAAAAAAAAAGTGAGATAAAAGGTCTCAATTACCTTTTTAATTTTTTTCATTAAATGGTAGAAACAGGCTTCCATAGCATATTGCCACTAAGGAAAAAGATTCATGTGAGACATGAGGGGAAAAAAACTTCTTGTAAAATTACTACTAGGTAACTGTTGCTTGGGCAACAATATGTAGAAAATATAACAAATATTTATTTTACTTATTTGGCAGGTGCAGTTTTTTTTTCAGTATGATAAAAATTGTTAACTGGAGTTAGAATTTAGAATTTCTCTCTTAACATACATTTTAAATATTATTTTACTTTCAAATATAATTTTATTTTCAGATGGCTATCTTCTGATTACTTACAGAGTACAGAGCACAGTCATAGAGACAGTTGTGATTTCTCAGGACACATTTTATGTGTGGTATTCGAAAGAATCACTTACAGCGCTTTTAATCAGATCTTTCCAGTTGTGCTTTGTCAGTTTCTGCCCCAGGATCTGCATCAATATGAAATAAGATAGATAGACAGAGGTGAAGAAAGCTGCCACAAAGAATGCTGACTCACAATGCACATATCAGTTAGATAGCAAATGATGATTTATTTGCCACTCTATCTTCTCTTTAATTTGCCCTTCAAATGGACAATTGATGTCTGGCTCTCCAGACCACCAAAGTGCAGCCCTAGACAGAATCTTCCTACAGCGTTGTAAAACTGAGACCAGACAAAATGTAAATTGGTGATACTTTTTGCATCTGTTTTGTCTGACTTTTTGTTTTGAGCCATTGTGTTAACATGTACCACCATTTTGTAAAGGAAATCTACGTAAATTTTTACAGATCAAGCCACAACTTCAGGTATAATTCAAGTAGCTCAAACAGTTTGGGATAAGTTACGCAATGTTTAATACTAGGGTTTTGAAAAACCATATCTTTGAAATGAAAACTGATTTAAAATTGTATAGGTCTATCAACTGTCTACATCTAAATTAGAATTCAGAGCTCTATAATGATGATGTAACAGGCTCATATTGAATTAGGTTTATATGGTGGATTGTCCTGCTTCAATGAGCTGACTGCTTTGCAGATGTGCACAGCTGGCCATGTCAGGTCTATCATGATGTTGTCTGACTGAGCAGCTGTAGGCCTATGTGTACAGTATGTATGCAGAGGCGCACAAAGAGCACAACTCTATTACTTTAGTGAAAGTATACTGCTTGTCAAATATTACTCCATTACAAGTACAAGGTTACAAGGTTGTAAAGACAGATTTTTACTTAAGTAAAAGCACAGAAGTACTTGCATTTAAAAGTACGTAAGTACCAAAATTAAATTTAGCTTTTTATGTCAACTCACTTTTTTTTTTTTTACTGTTTTATTAGTGTTGTATGTAATATGTGCAATACCTTATGCCTCTGAAGCAAATTAATACATTATACCTACTGAATATACTGACTAGCTTGTAGTACCTTCGGAGTAAAGAGCTTTTAGAATGTTAAAAACTTATAGAAATGAAACAAATGAGTTGACAAAAAAAGAAAAAAAAAGTAACACCCCTACCCACCCTCACAAAAGCAGAATGGTAGTGACCTCACACAGCTCTGACAGTGTGTGCACACATCTATGTGTAGCTATTCATCCACATTTGAACTGAGTGGACAGTGAAATTGCTGTAAATACAGACTGATAAGAAAAAAAATCAAACCTTATTTAAAACCCAGCAACACAACTGTAGCTGTATAACTTTACAACAACAACACTTTGACTTATTTGACATCATGGCTTTGGCGGTACTTTGATGTCATACACAGAACGGCCTGCAGAGCTGCTTAAAGTCAAACACCTACTGTGTTTTGTTAGGAGACGCACAACAGTTTTTCTGTGGCTTTATGTGTAATATTTTCTTTTATTTACAATTTTTAATTTTTATTAATTTATTGTGTATTGTGTGTAATATATTATTAAATTTTTATTTTTGGTTTATTTGAAATAAATATCACATTTGCAACTGGTCAGTGTTCAGAAAATGCTGGGAAATCACTTCACTTAACCCTACAAGAGTGATTACTGGCTGTAGAGAAGAAAAACCATCACCCCGACTTTTTAAGTTGCTACCGTAACGACTTCAAGGACCTTGATAGAAATGTAGTGGAGTAAAAGCTAAGTATGATATTTGTCTTTCAAATGTAATGAAGTTAAAGTATTAAGTTTCCAGATAAAATAATGCTCAGGTGAAGTACAGATACTCAAAAATACAACAGGCTACTCAAGTAAATGTAGGCCCACTTCATATTGTCCTCTGTATGTATGGTAGGGAACTTTCTTTTTAAATAAATGTAAAAAAAACAATGTTTTTTTGAAAATGTGTCATTTTTGAGGGGGAATATCACATTAAAGCTCCTATCAAAAGAAGATTTTTTTTATTGCATCAAACTTTTAAAAAAAAATTAAATATATAATTTTATCAAACAACATTCTCGTAAACACAGAAGTATTTTGAATGGAGCAGCAAGTGCCTGGCATGATAAGTTTCTTTCATTATTTGTGACCCTGGACCACAAAACCAGTCATACTGTAAGTCACACGTTTTTCTTTGTAGCCAACAAAACATTGTATGGGTCAAAATGATCAATTTTTCTTTTATGCCAAAAATCATTAGGATATTAAGTAAAGATCATGTTCCATGAAGATATTTTGTAAATTTCATACCGTAAATATATCAAAACTTCAGTAAAATGCATTGCTAAGAACTTAACTTGGACAACTTTAAAGGCGATTTTCTCAATATTTAGATTTTTTTGCGCCATCAGATTTTCAAATAGGTAGTTGTATCTCGGCTAAACATTATACTAACAAACCATACAGCAATGGAAAGCTTAATTATTCAGCTTTCAGATGATGTATAAATCTTAATTAAAAAAAAATTGACCCTTGTGACTGGTTTGTTTAGTTGTGGTATTTTTTTTTTGTGTGCGTTTTTGTGTGAGTGTCTCTTGTGTTTTTTTTGGTGTATTGGTGGGGGGGGGTAGTGCCTTTTTTACAGGGAGCGCGCACGGAGCGCGAAGACAAACCAGAGCCGGGAACGCGGAAACAGTACAAGCGGTCGACAATAGAGCTAAGGTGCGTTAACCGGCGACTGCGGGAAAGAGCGACGCTCACCACAGAAACCACGTTTGAAAGCCCAGTTTCTGGGTGTAACAGATTGACTTTTATTTCAGGTCGTCGGATAAGAAGCCCGTTTGAGTGGATAAAACCGAACCAGCGAGGAGAAAGGCGGATTGTTTCTAGATTTAGTCGGGATTTGAGAATGTCGGGGAGCCGAGAGGAGGAGCGGCGGAAACTCGCCGACATCATCAACCACTGGAACGCCAACCGGCTCGACCTGTTCGAGATCAGCCAACCGACCGAGGTGAGTCCGCGGAGCCGCCAGCGAGCGCAGGCCGCTCCGCGACGCGCCGCGAGCTTCATTCCCCCATCGCGCGAGCTTCTAGTAAAGAAACGTGGGCATGATCTGTCATAGACAGTCTTTTTGTATCGTACAAGTGGCTCTAGAACGGCTAAATCACGACGGCAGCTTTGTTGTGACTATCTAATGCGTTCTGAGTCAGTTAATAGCAGGTTACGGCTATGTTGGAGAGGTGTAACTTAGTAAAGGATACATAGTTTAGGATGAAAAAAATGCGGACACTTTTGGTCCCTGTTGCTGTTCGAAACTATTCGTTTTAACGTTTCTTACCATGCACCAGCCGGTCATTTATCAGGCTAAAATCGGTGCTTGCTCTGTAGCACAGAGCTGCATGTAAAGCTGTCAGATAAGATCTGACCAGCTGCATAATAGTGTTGGATGATGTTGGAAATGAAAGAAATAAACATGGCTTGTTAGGTTAGGATGCCAATTGATGGTCAAAAGAAACTGGTCATATAAGTGATGTAACGTTAACCTGAAATGCACCGGTGGATGTGCGTTTATTTGCACTGTGTATGTTTTCAGATATTTATAATGCAAGCGTCATGCATGTTGTCACTCCGCAGTGCATTGTTATTTTGCTTTAATATTAGCTCTGCAGAATCGCGGGATAAATGGGGTGTTTAACGCGCATAGGTCTTGCATGCAAATCATCTCTAGATGCATTGGATTGCACGCCAGATTTAGAAGGGAATTAGTGTTTTTAGGCGGGCAGTGCACGAATGCATTGAATGAAGGGGGTTGGGGGTAAAGCATCAGGTCGGGGGTCTTCCCTGCTGATTTACTGGAAACCCCTGTAGGCTCTGAGAATATTCTTTGGCCCTTAATAATTCATGCATAAGTGATATTTGGCCTCTGGGGCACCTGCTAACGTGACATAATAAAATCCTAGATTAGGTTTGTTTTGGTCAGTAGAGGGTGATTAGGAAGAAGTGGACAATGCATTAACAGAACCTCAGTGAGAACCCGCTTTAAGAGCACAAACTCCTAAGATCAGCAGGAGTGTTGAAGAGCAGATGATGACGTAATCGTCTCGTCCTCCAACCAACCAAGCCTGCTTCTATTGTCACATTTTATTTACTGGCACATTGTATTAAAACTAGAAATCTACTGATTGATTGATATATATATATATATATATATATTTCAATCAATATATATATATATATATATATATATATATATATATATATATATATATATATATATATATATATATTTTACATCTAGTACTGATTTCTTTTTCTTCTTCTAATAACCAGTGTTCAGAATTGATTTTTGATTTTTATTGTAGTCATTAGATTGTAATGTTTTGGGCTGTGACTCGGGCTGTTATGCCTAAAATGCTTTGCATTTCTCACTTGAGAATGAATGGCTATTATGTAAGGAGTCATTTATGTAAACAGTCCATTAAATTAGTAGGTTACTTTACCAGTGAACCGCTACTATTTACTGTTGAATGCTGTGGTGTAATGGCATTGAAGAGGGCTCTATTTTTGGAGGCACAAATGATGCAGTATATCAGTTGACCAACCATTTAAAGACTGATTATCAGTCTATCTTTCTTAACCATATTTTAAAGGAATATTTTGCCCAAAAATGAAAATTTGCTGATAATTTACTAATCCTCAAGTCAACTAATGAGTTGAGATGAAATGAAATTTAACATCACATCACTTGCTTATCCAGTGGATCCTCTGTAGTGAATGGGTGCTGTCAGAATGAGAGTCCAAACAGCTGATAAAAACATCACAATAATCCACAAGTAATTCACATGACTCCAATCCATCAATTTACATCTGGTGAAGTGAAAAAAGTGTGTTTTTAATAAAACATATTTCCTCTTAAGATGTTTTTATCTTTGAGCTAACGAGTCCTCTATCCATAATATTGCATTTTTCCTGTGTACTATTCCATTAAAGCATATAGGCTTAGCAATAGATAGATGCGTTCATTAAAAAATGCATTTTGTAATGCTAACATATAAGCTTGTCCATATGGATATTCTAAGATTTAAAGAGAAGGATCGTAATTGCCTGTATTTGGTCTGGAATTTCGATCAGTTTATATGTAAAGATCAGTTTTGTAGCTCTATCCTGTGAAGTAGTGCATAGACGGTCTCATGCTGTGCTTTCATTGTCAGCTTTAATATCACAGTCATTGGGGATTGCAGTGTGTTTACAGATCAGATTTGGAGATCCAGGGCAGAGATAAAAAGTGCCTTGTTATACATTAAATAAATAAGCAAGTGTGTTTAACTAGCTTAGTAATTTACTGCATGCATAATTTATCAGCTTGGGTTTCTTGGATTGTAGTAGGGATTGTTTTGCATGTTGTATCTGCAATGTGGCGTCTTCCTGTTTTGCACAAGCTTTCATGTTAGAATATGTGTGCATAGTCTTCATGAAGTCGGCATGCTGCCTTTAGCTCTCTCTGTTTTAGGGCTGTGCAAAAAATCAAATACGATTTTCATGCGCATCTCTTCAGTAAAGACGCTCCTGTAATTAGTAGTATATCTCCAGCACGTGCGTTCAGATCAGGGTTGCCAGGTTTTCACAACAAATCCTGCCCCAGTTGCTTCTCAAAACTAGTCCAAACTAGCCCAATTGCGTTTCCAGGAGGTTCCCCGATAAAAATTGCATCCCGGGGTTAAAATATAAGTTTTTTTGTCAGGGTTGCCCTGGTAATATTCACATTTAAGGGGCTAAATATCACGTTATTGGTATTGGGGTCGCTTCAACCCGCGGACATGAAAAACAACCGCAGACTTGGCAACACTGGTTGGCATTTACTACACAGAGCCGTAATTCACTGACAATCTACACAAAATCGATTTTAAAATCGCAGGCGATTCTTTGTCGATTTTGAAAGCGATTTTGTGTAGCTTGTCGGTGGACTACGGCTCTGTGTAGTAAATGCCGCTCCACCTGAACCAGTGTTGCCAAGTCTGCGGTTGTTTTTCATATCCGCGGGTTGAAGCGACCCCAATACCAATAACGTGATATTTAGCCCCTAAAATGTGAATATTACCAGGGCAACCCTGCCAAAAACGTAACTGGAAACGCGATTGGGCTAGTTTTGGACTAGTTTTGAGAAGCAACTGGGCAGGATTTGTTGTGAAAACCTGGCAACCCTCATCTTAACGTACGTGCTGGAGATATACTACTAATCACAGGAGCGTCTTTACTGAAGAGATGCGCATGAAAATCGTATTCGATTTTTTGCACAGCCCTACTCTGTTTAGGATAAATTGCTTGCAGTGGTGCTCATTGTAATTCACTTTGGATAAAGCACCTATTAAGTGATTAAATGTAAATGAAACATTGGTTTTTACACAGTAATTAAAAAGATACAAGATAACATGTTTTAAAAAATGACAATTCATGATCTTTCATAAGATTACTTGAGCAGGGTGCATCAGGCAATTGTTTGAACTGATTAGTGTGTTGAAATGAATTTGATTCTGAAATACAAAAACCAAGCTTTTCACCCATCAAATCTGTGTTTTTAAGAAAATGGAGGATCAAAGTGATGCATGCCATCATTTCCTGTATCTACATCTGTATCTTGTCCTCCAAAAACAGTTTCATGGGCCTGATTGTCCCCACCCCACTGACGTCTTGTGATTCCATTCCCATGTCTCTCACACTGGCTAAGATTGACTCTGTGAAGTCCACTTTGGCAAGAGTTTGCATGGCTGAAAGGACATAAAAAAGATTGTGAAGTTGTCTTGTTGCTAGGGATAAACCTATAATTGGTTTGGCTGACATTTTAAATTGATATTTATGCTTTTGTTCTTTAATATAGGGTTTCCCACTACATTTAGATATAATTGTGATGCACTAGAATGTGCTTCTGGGTTTCTGATTCCAGAACACTTTTAATTTTGGGCAACATAAAATTTTATGTATAATACTAATAAAACTGGTAACATTCATAATTTGTTAGAAATGCAGGTTATTAGTCAAGTAAAGAATATTGTTCAGAGGTAAGTGATGAATAATTTAGTTATTAGTGCATCTAAAAGCAGAAAATGATGAAATATTCTACATGTGATTATCAGGCAGTTAAACATAATAATCGGTGTACATTTATGCATTTGGCAGATGCTTTTATCCAAAGTGACTTGCATTGCATTGATTATCAGCTGGCAATTGATCCAGTGACTTGGGAATTGTTAGTAGCACCATGCTCTAATGTTTGAGTTGCAGGAAGGCTTTACTGGAAGGTTTACTGTTGTCATTAAAAAAATTAACATTCATCACGTCTAGTTTTTGTGCATCAAAACTGGATAAGTGTCCTAGAGGTTATACCTTCAAAGAGTAAGCCTGCATTTTTTTAACTAAGAATGCATAGCTCAGGGTAAAGGTGACATGAAATGGTAATCAAGTCAGGTTTTCCCATGGTAGTATCTTTGCTTAACCTGATTGGCCCGTTCCCAGCAGGTGATAGTTCAGTGTCACTTGGGACATGGGAAAATATTCGAGCGTGCAGGCTTTCTCTTTTGCTTTCTCATGGTTGAAGCAATTTAACTGAATGTGTAGTGACCATTTGCATTTGTTGACAGTAGTGTTGCACGGTATACTGGTACTAAAAAGGTTTTTGTTTTGTTGTATTTGGCCTTTTGTTTGTTACTTGTATCTGTGTTCTTATTATTAAAGGGGTCATATCATGCGAATTCAAGTTTTCCTTTGTCTTTGGAGTGTTATAAGCGGTTCGTGTATATATAAGATCCATAAAGTAAAGTTGCAAAGACTTAAGTCTCAAACCCAAAGAGATATTCATTTGCACTTTATTTTACAGTATGTGTACTTACATGTACTTAGAGAGTACCTTCCTAAGATAGTAATGGTTAATATAAGGTAAATACTTGGGGTAGGGTTAAGTTTAGGGGTAGGTTCAGCAGGGTAAGTACCTAGTTTTTACCTAGTTATTGTAGTTACTAAAATACGAACATAGTATGTACATGAGTAACAGGACTGTAAAATAAAGTGCTACCAGATATTCTTTATAGAAGTTAAGACTCATCCATGCCTTCCTAAAAGGCCTCATTTAAACACGCCTCACTGTGTTGGAAGATTTGCATAATGCCGCCCAAATGTTTACGAAAAGAAAGGTGTAACATTCATTCTTGCTGTAGTGTTGTTGCTGCTGCCATCATGTCGTAGTGATTCTGTGTGATTCCAGATATGGTAAGGGGCGTAACATCAGTCACATGCTTGAAGCATTCGGCCAGTCACAACACACTGGATAGCTGGCCAGTCAGTGTACACCTCGCTTTTCAGAACAAAGAGCTTTGTAAAAATCAATGCATTTCAGAAAGGCGGGGCAGAGAGGACCAACAATAATGTACGGTATGTGGGCATTAATGTGTTTTTTGAACGTTAAACCACATAGATACATTTCATTACACCAAATACACAACATAATGTTATTTTTATCATTGTCATATGACCCCTTTAACAACAAAGATCAAATAACTGACCCCAAAAGTGTTAATTAATGCATTAACTAACAAACATGTAGTCAGTCGTTATTCACACATGATTTCACATGACTCATGTCGTGGTTAAAGTCAGTTCTTGATTGCTTCATGCCTTAACTAATCATTAGTTCATATAAAAGTAATATTTAATTTAGGTATTAGTACAAGATTATTCATATACTGTTATTGTGAAGTGCTACAATAACATTTAGTTTTTTTGTGACACATGATTTGAGTTTGATGGGGCACTTTGAGGTCAATAATAATCATCTAACACTAGTCAAGCGAGAGATTTTTTTCAAAAAATATAATTTACTAAATAAAATAACCAAATATAAGTTCCATGTGTGTCATTTATTATTCAATTACTTTGACTGTTCTTTTTTGTTTTTGTCGTGGTATCAGTTTTGTAGTAGTATTGTGAAAATTTAGTCAGGTATCATATTGAAGTCAAGATTTTGGTATTGTGACAGCACTACTTTGTAGAGCTTTAGATCTGATATTATGTCGTTGATAGTGTCTCTGCATGTTTACATATGTTTTGCTGATAACTTACTGAAGGCAGTGGCTATGTAGTATTTGAAAGCATAATAGTGTTCTTGTGTACAAATCATCTTGTGTAATTTTATACTCTGTGATGTTAGAGATCATTAGATGTGACCTCTTTGCAGAACAAGCACTACATTAGTGCACAGTGCTTGCTGGTAGATTATAATCACATACTGCATTATATGAACTTCAATTCTGATTTCTCAGGGCATCAGAGAGTCGGTTTTTGTGTTTAATGAGGTGCACAAGCTAAGAAAATGCAACATTTTCATGGGTCTAAAAATGTTGTGTTAGAAATTATGAGGCTTGTCACCTCAACAGCGTGTGGCTCTCTGGGAAATCATCTCCATGGTGATTCTTGTGCCTTTATATGTGCACAGCCTGCATTTCCTTTTCTTTTTTTGTGGGGAATGTACTGCAGTCTGCACTGTAATGGCATATGTATAAAACTCGGCTTCCCTCAGTAGTAATTCAAAAATCCTAATCTTAGGGGATTTAATGCACTTTTTGGTTCATCAAGAATATCTGTGCTTTTTTTTTTCTTCTCTTCTTTTTTATTTTTTATTTTTGTCTTGAACCTGTTCTCCATCAAGTTAAAAACTCCCATGAAATGGTTCAAGTGCAGTGCTGATGTTTTTCCTGTTAAAACAGGAAAGTGGGGCGAAGCGTTTTTGTTTCAAAAGACCAATGGCCTTTAGTTTAAATTTAAAGTTAAAAAAAAAAATCACATTTGACATTGTGCTGTGATTTGTTAATGAAAGTGACTGAGTGTTAGGAAAGGAAATAGTGTTAAAATGTGTTATTAAAGGGATACTCCACCCCAAAATGAAAATTTTGTCATTAATCACTTACCCCCACATCGTTCCAAACCCATAAAAGCTCCATTCATCTTCGGAACACAATTTAAGATATTTTGGATGAAAACCGGGAGGCCTGTGACTGTCCCATAGACTGCCAAGGAAATAAGTGTCAAGGTTCAGAAAAGGTATGAAAGTCGTCGTCAGAATACTCTCCCATCAGTCGTGGAATCTGGGTTATATGAAGAAACGGGAACACTTTTTGTAAGCGACGAAAACAAAAATAACAACTTTTTCAATAATTCCTTTGTCAACAGTCTCTCCATATCACCGAATGCTGTGTATGCTGATACAGAAGAGCATACACAGCATACGGTGATATCAAGAGACTGTTGATAAAGGAATTGTTGAATAAAGTCGTTATTATGGTTTTCTTCGCTTACAAATAGTGTTCCTGGTGCTTTATATAACCCAGATTGCAAAATATCTTAAATTGTGTTCCGAAGACGAACAGAGCTTTTACGGGTTTGGAATGACATGGGGGTAAGTGATTAATGACAAAATTTTCATTTTGGGGTGGAGTATCCCTTTAATGTTTTGTTCTATTTTGCTGGATTTATCCTGAATTTTTGCCAACTTTAAGGAGTTCAATAGCATGCAGATTATGCTCAAAGATAAGAGACATGGACTACAAGATTTTGATTTCACAAGGTCTTTAAAATATGACCATTTAACAATTGCCTAAATCTTCTTTGAGTTCTGATCTGTTCCAAAGTCATTTGGCTTTCATTTATTATTCAGAATCTTTTTATGAAGAAATCAGGGTTTATGAATCTCTGTGATTTCCTGCAGAAACGACAGTGACGCAGATGTTCAGGTTTTGCTGAGCTTTTTGTCGACTGTGGCTGGTGTTTTTCTCTGAACCTGCAGCCGTTGACTGAGCTCCTGTGCAAAGGCTGCATGTTGAATCATAACAAGTGGCCTCACGTGGTGCAGAGGGTGGGGGTTCCTATCGGAATCATTGTATTCCACTCTCATGCTTTTCCTCCTTGTACTGTGACTGCATTCCACTCACACACACATATGTGCTTCACCCTCCCTCCTGCAGGAGAGCATTTCATTTCCCAGCTACAGGCGGAAAACAGCTCATCTGCCCTGTTGTGCAAGTTCAGCATGAGAGGTTGTCAACAAAGGCTCAAATTGGATATCAGTTCTATGCAGCTGGTTTGATATTTGATTAATGAATGATCATTGACTTTTTCAGTAATCACATTAAAGTTACTGTTTATATTAAAGCATCGCTACTTGGATTGCATTTAGGGTTTAAATTTAAATTTTAAAGGAATAGTTCACCCAAAAATTAAAAATTGCTGAAAAATGACTCACCCTCAGGGCTAGGATGTACAGTAGATGAGTTTGATTCTTCAGAAACAGATTTGGAGAAATTTAGCATTACATTACTTACTCACCAGTGGATCCTCTGCAGTGAATGGGTGCCATCAGAATGAGAGTCCAGAAAGCTGATAAAAACATCACAATAATCCGCAAGTAATCCACAAGCTGCATATTTGTGATAAACAAATCCATCTTTAAGATGGTTTAAACTGCTGTTTCCAGCTAAAATACAAGTCCTATATCCATAACATGGCTTTCTCCAGTGAAAAATTAATCTCTTCTGAATCAGGAGAGAAATATGCACAGATCAAGCCAAAGCTGTTCTAAACAAATATTTTACTGGATTTTGATATGAGAGGACAAGAAAGGATGGGCTTTTTCACTGGATGAAGTGTTATAATGAATTATGGACTGGTATTTTGGCCAAACACGATGATTTAAAGTTAAAACATCTCAAGGTATAGTTCACCCAAAAAGTAAAATTCTATCATCATTTACTCATCAAAATGTGTTTTTACTTGGAAGAAAATTCCACTTTTTGGTTTTGTTGATTAGTTGTTGCAGGCCTAATTTCAAAACTGATATGATTCAGATTTGCACTTTTTTTGTATTTTGGATATAATTTGTTTTGTATAATTTGTTGGATATATAATTGTTTTTTTTTATGGCATTTGTTGCATTGAGGCATAAAATGCATCACCCATCTACATATTCCAAGATCAAGGCACCTAGATTTCCTTCATCCACTCAGTGACTTTGATCCTTTTGTTTTTGTGAGGTGGTTCTGTGGTCTGTGCACACAAACGCCTTATTGTCACGGTGCTGAATGGCTGTCGTTAGACTCGATGGATGTCCTGTGAATGGGAGGTCTGATCCCAACCCTAGTCTTGGCCTGTCAGTCTCTATTAATCTCCCGGGAGGCCCCGATGGTCAGTCAGTGGCCGCTCCAGGGCTGACCTGATTGGCCATCGTTCCCTCCGACAAACACCCTTTGTGTGCAGTCCCGCTATCCTTGTGTGTGTGTAGTCTTACAAAGGTGACCTCACAGGATCAGACAGCTTTTCAGAGCTGTTGACTTGTCTGTTTACGCTGTTCTTTCCAAAATGCTTTTTCATTAATTTACAAACACAGACAGCAGCTTTTTTGCATTTATTTGAGTTAATTCTCTGTTTCTATTCCCCAGACTCACTGGATATCCTTGCGCTAAATTTGAGCATCTAATGTCAGATTTTTGTTGCAGAATATTTCTCAGATCGTGTGAGGGAATCTCTGATGGTATTGTTTTGAGTGCTTAGTGTTGAGAAATCTGACCTATCACACCCTCTTAAAGTCTATTTCTAAAGTGCAAATGTTCCTCAAAGCTTAGCCAAATATTTTGTGGCATCTTGCACATTTTGGAATGTATCATTTGTTGTTACACTATGCGTGTGTCCTCCCATGAGCGTGAAACTCTCTTTCAGTTGGCGAGCATGCTGGAACGTCTTGTCCAAGTGCTCTGGACCGTTCTTGAGGCCTGGTCTTGTTTTCTGCATTTTTTTTTTTTTTTTTTTTAGTACCAGCAGTTAGAGAAAGTACTCATATCATGTCACTATATTTTTCCTTCACTTTTATAAATACAAATAGGAAACAAATAGCTTATAACTTATAATTATGTAAAAATAACACTTTATAGTATAAAAAGTATGATATTTTATAAAAAAATATTTTAGTTATATAAAATGAAGCTAAAAAAATTAATTTAACCTATTTTTTCTTATTTCATTGATTCATAAGCTATTTTTCAATATATGATTTTGTAATATTGTCTGCTCACTGTGCTGTCTTGTCCTTGATAGAGATATTTTTATACTGATTAAAATTTAATCCAAATATAATTAAAGTAAAATTAAATGTTGGGGAGATTAGTCGTAATGTCAAATAAGTAGGTCGATGGGAATAAACCTTTTTCTCACATAATTAAGGAAAACTAAGCAAGTGGAAATTCCATGTTTGAGGCACACATTGGCCCCTTTTCATTGTTTTGAAATGTTCCACACTTTGAGCTCGTTCAGTGACACTCAGGGCCTGTTTTATTTTCTGTGTGCTCAAACTCATTAGGTTTAAACATCCTCACTCGGTCGAAATAGGGTGTGCATTCACTATCCATTGTGTGGGTTCATTTACGCTCCCCGTACGATTGTGATTGTATATTATCTTGGAAACTGTGAGTTGTAGTGTTCCTGTCCATAGTTCAGCACAATAGAACTTTACATTTGGTTGGACTAAGGAATGTTGCATCATAGAATGTGTGGCTATGACATCATTACAGCTTGTTGAAAGGTTCATGGTACGGCACAGTTGCTGCACTATTACTGAGCGCAATTTATTTTGAGGGCAAAATAAAGAAAATAAAGCACAATTAGGCTATCGTATCGTACTGGCTGATATCACTGTTGTTGTAATGCATGTTGCACTGAAAATATTCTTTGTTGTGCAAATTTGATAGCTGATCCTAGAGCTTCATCCAGCAGCAGATGGATGTATTTAATATTGTATAGGCCCTACTCAGTATTTTGTCTAGTATTGGTTTGTATAATTTTAAATATGTAATAAATTGTATTAAATGTAGTGCCTATTTTGAGAATACTTTCAGCTAATAATAAGAGAATAGTATTGTTATGTTTAATTACTTTATCATATTTAAATCCCTTTCATGGTATTCTACAGGATTTTCCTCAAAATGAGTGCAGAAAAACCTCTACCAATTCAGTGTGGCCATGCATATGAGAAAAAGAAAAAAAAACATGCTTAGACCTCAGCACTTGTAATCTCTGCTGAATTATGGGTGCCGAGCTCTGCTGCTGAGAAGGGTTGAGGGAAAATGACCACAGCGTCAGCTCTCTGTTTGTGTTGGACAGAGGAGATAAGCACAGCCATCCTGTGAGTGTGTGTGCTGGCCTTAAGATAACACTGGAATGAGAGTTGAACCACAGCAGAAAGGGCCTCCTGCTCTCATGGGACAGAGAACGGGGACGGCCCTGTCAGCTACTCACTGTCTGAAAGTGCTCTGTTAAATCACAGCCCAGGAAACGCCTAATGACTGATGGTTCAGACTAGCCTGGAAGAACCACAGCGCTCAGAGAGGATGTTCTGTTTCCCAAATCGCCTCATTTGGCTTTTAAATGCTTTCAGGATCTCAGTGGGAAAAATGTTTTGTGTTTCCGTTGACAACTTTTTGTAGGCCTGCACTATTAGTCGAAATAAAAACCAGCTTTGGTATGGCTGCTGTTAAATTAAATGCATGTTCTGTGTATTTCAGAGCAAAGCGTGGCAGTGTGTTGTGTTACACATGAGCAGATCATGATCTTGTGTTTTCAGTATCTCAGAGCATCTCAGTTCGCAGTAAAAATACTAAAGAACATGTTTTTTATTTTAAAGAAATCTTTTTGACTTTTAGTTTTTTAATTTAGTAATTTAAGTGTGTTAACTTATAACATTGGAAAAAAGTATACAAAAGTATACTCTTTTAAAAAAGTACATGAAGTGCTTTTTGTCGTCTCTCCAATAGCCCTGGCCTACAAACTCGATCTACAATCCAGTCCAATTGTTATTGGAACTAGCAATTACAAGTAGCAAATTGTGGTTTTAGCAGTCTGCAGTGTTTCCCCTGCCATTATGTTTAGGGGGGCGGCCCTCCCTCCCAACGGCACCCCCCGCCCCCCTTGAAGGTCGAGGTAATTTTATTTAATTACATTTTCTCTATAGCGCCAGATCACAACAGAAATCATTTAATGTTACCTTTTCTATAGAACAGGTCTGTACCTTTTTTATACCTCTTTTATTACACAAATTAAATAGCCTTATGTTATTGATCTTATTTACATGACGCATGTCAATTCGGTCTCTACGTTACATGGTCGCGCTCTCTGTATTGCGCACAGCGGAGTACCGTTCCGATGCACGCACACACACACGCACGCACAAGTGAACACATTCCCACTAGTATTTGTAAATATTAAGCCATATAACGACTATTTAAATATGAATTCTGCGTGTCTCTGTGTTAATGAATGGCGCAGGCCGCGTGGTTTGGTACTTGTACTGAAGCGTGCGTAACGCTTATGGTGATATTAACATCTGCCGTCTCACCATGACCACATAAATACATGGACCACATCTCCAGAGCGGCTCTGAGAGTCACTTCATGAGCAATTAACTGTTTAATTTTTGTAAATCTATCCTCATATCATATACACACAGAAATGTAAAGGTATTCACGGCAACCTGTCAAAATAAAAGTTTGGTTAAACCTGCCCTTGCGAAATATAGATTGTTCATTATAGCCATAATAGGAATATTCATACAATATTTATTTAATGTTTTAATTGTAATATTAAATTACATTTTTATATATAAATAATAAAATTTTCATTACTTAAAATATGATTTTTTTTGCTCAGAAATTCTAAGGCTATTGTAAGAATAAATTAAACTTGTTTTTATGCTTTTAAATAATTAGACATTCTAAAACAGAATTTGGTAACAATAAAACATAAGGTTGGAAAAAATAAAACATTTGATAGGGCCCTAAACATGTAATTTTTAAAAACCTTTTAATAAATTGATGTTAAATTGTTTGAGCTGCATTATTTTAATTCATTAGACATGCTTTTGATTAAGAAAATTGATTTTAACCATTAAAAAGGAGTCCAGAAAAAAAAAAAAAAATGGCACCCCCCCCCCCCAAGCCGTAAGCCTGGGGGAAACACTGGTATGTTGTGTAAACTAAAGGCTATTTGCTAGTTAAAAATGAGGACAGTGATGACAATCTACGTGGCTCTCATTGTGTCTACATCAGACGCGAGGGGCGGTACAAAATACAATAGAACCCATTATAATCAGTGCTGTTTACACTGGATGCGGCGCGGCACGACAAATCCCCGACAGTAAATACCTCTTTCTTTCTATGACGTGCTGACACAAAGTTCAAATGATTTGCGATGGTTGCTTTGTCGCGTCCAGTGTAGACAGACTCTAACGGTTGTGGCGCAAGAAAATAATTATAAATAATATAATGATCAGTATACTAAACACAGTATACTATGCACATCCTGCGCTGATATCAATGCTGAAATGATGTATCGTGCAGCCCGTACAATAAACAGTCTTGTGTTTTAGTCCATTAACATTTTTTTAAGCCTAAATCCAGCCTGAATTTGCACGTCTTTTTCTCAGCATTGTAACGGCTGTACCTGAGCGGAGCAAGTGCTTTCTTTGGCAGTCGTCCGGGCCTTTCCGTTGTGGCTCTCCACCCCACTAGGGCCCCGTGGGGGTGGTTGGGACATTACCTACAGAGAGCAATAATATTGTAACAAGTAGACAATGCATGTATGGGAGATGACCTCTGCAGGAGAGAGTTTCCAAGCACAACACCGCCCCTCAGATGTTTATTGAACTAGACAGGGATTTCGGCCCCATAGTACGTCTTTTGACATGAAAGGCAGCTCCTCCCTGCACAGATGTCTTCACTTCATCTGTTTCTGTTTACGAAACCTGCTATGCCCAATCTGAAATCACACATATGGATGTTAAAAGCATGATGTGGGTGCTGTCTCGGGCTACAGATGCAGGGACAGACGAGGTTTGCGGGCCGTCTGGGTGGTTTTGCGGACTGGGTTGGTGGGTGGTGGTAGCCGTAGGTGTGGCAATGTGGTTGACTTTCGGACGGCTGTGTATCTGATGGGCCTCTGTATGCTGTCTGGTTCTGGTGGGTGGCGTAGTGCTTGGCGTGAACCTTGGGGGAAATCCTGCTCGAAAAAATCACTTCCATATGGGACGAGCAGTCTGGCTTCCATGGACAAGCAGGGAAGGAGGTGTCGGATCGGTTTTGCTGTTGACATGCATTTATGAAGAGTGGTGTTTGTTTATAAACTATTTAAAGTGAACGGCAGGCACACCCTCTGTGTGTGGGTTGAATTCCCCTCTTTAGTCATCACGTCCATTTACTGTACGAGTAGCTCATCGTGCCAGTGTGTGGCCGTAATGAAAGTTTAAACACGGCTAGAGTTACACCTCCTTGCAAAATTTCACTGTTTAGTCTCATACTGAGTGTAAATGTTTGCTTAAACAAGGCTTCAGAATGCAAATATGGATTTGAGGGGATGGGAAAACTAATCATTTTATCTAATGATTAATCATTAATCATTAATTGTCAGCAAATTTCTTTCCCCTAATGTACCAGTCTGCTCAAGGCAGATGTAATTGGACTGTGTGCTGTTACATAATTTAGAGGCCTTGGTGTGTGTGTGTTTGTCAAAAGCTGAACCTGATACTGTTGTTTGCATGCACACACATGCACTGTTTTGAAAATTTCTGACTAAGAAGTCTCTTATGCTTACACGAGCTGCATTTATCTGATTAAAAATACCTTAAAAGCAGTAATATTGTGAAAGATCATTACTGTTTTATGTTAAATTACTGTTTTCTATTTTAATATATTTTGAAATTGAATTTAGCTGAATATTCTGCATCATTACTCGAGTCTTCAATGTCACATGATCCTCTGGATATCATTCTAATATGCTGATTTGGTAGCATTTCTTATTATTATCAACGTTAAAAACAGTTATAGAATTCTATAGGATTCTTTGAGGAATAGAAAGTTCAAAAGCATTTATTTTTTTTTACCACCCAGACCCTGAGACTGTGATGTATTCCACCAGTGAAGCTTGGTTTAGAAAGCACGTTTTTGTGCCTGGCTTGTCTTTACGGTTAGGATAGAGAGTGTTTGTCCCAGTTGGCTGTCGCTTGCTCAGACTTTTAGACAGAGGCTGAATGGTGTCTTGTGAAAAACAATCAGTGGTTTCTGTCAGGCCCAGCTATTCTCGCTGTGCACCATTTAGATAGACAGCAACATTTTTGGCACAGTCCTCTCTAGTTGGTATTTGGGGGTGAATTTTGGTGGGACAATCTAAATGTGTTTTAGTGCTAGCTAAGGCTCGCATTGCTATCTATAAGTTAAAATGTTCATATTTGAGTCTCTTAATAATTAAACCTTTAATGCATTCACTGATCAAAAATAAAGTAAAATAGCTGTGCAATATTATAGTTTAAGATAACGCATTTCCATCGGAGTATAACTTAAAATATCTTCTATTCCTGTGATGGAAAGCTGATGCAAATTATTCAGCGTCACATAATCTTTAAGGGTTGGTTAAAATCCCTATTGCTGAGGATTAAACTTTTATCTCTTAATGAATCTTCCAAAAGACTCAAACTGGAATCATTCTGATGAGTCCTTCACTGAATTAACTCATTGAATCCATCAAAGCAGTCACTGAAACGGACTCATTTACTGAACTGCAAGATGTCATTACTTTAAAGTGATGTCAGTCTCAAAACAAAGCAAGTTTTGTGTATTTAAAGCTTTGTGAACCTTTAATTACTTTGACGTACAGACTGGTTGTTCATATGATTACATGTAGTTTATTTCTAGATGATATTTTGATTGAAAAAGACATCGAAATAGATTTATATGTGACCTTTCCAAGAACCACCTAGACAGCTACACCTTGTTTTATGGCTGCATTTACATGACGTAACGCCCATGATTTCACGTTGACTTTATTCTGGAGTGTGTCATTTTCTTGTCTGATTATCCCTTGTCCTGTCACACCACAGGTTGGTGTTTTTTTTTTTTTTTTTTTTTTTCAGCTATAATGGTATGGTATGTCTTCAACAGGATTTTATGGGAGGGATCCTTGTTCCCTCTCATGACTCATGGCTGAATTGCAAGTGTCAGGGGGGAAAAAACTCCCACTCTGTGATCGGTCAGGCATTTAAATCTTCTGCCACTTAACTGCCGGATTTTATTTAACTGCCCGTTACTATTTCCTCCCCTCAATTTACTGCCAGTTTGAGCTGAAAGGGCAGTTCTCATCAGGCCCAGTGGCCTTGTTGGAAGATTTCAGGACCGGGGTAAATTACTCCAGCTCAGGAGACAGTAAATGGTGCGGCACCCACGTGATCGCTCCGGTTACAATGCTACTGTTATGCGACTGTCATGGCCTATACCTTGGTCCTCCCATTTATTAATGCACCTGTCATCGCGGTTAAGTATTTGCCATTTTTGATTTGTATCACAGCAGTTGTGAGGTGATAAATAAAGCCTACCTGCTCAATTACATATCTGTTAATTCCTTCACCAATGTGGACTGAAAATGAAAGAGCGGACATTGTGTTATTGAACAACAGATGCAGGTATGTAGGGGTGGGCGATATGGCAAAAATATCATATCGCGACTCACGGTTTTATCACGATTCTTTGTCATGTTGGTTTTTCTATTTTACAAGTTGTCTGAGCATTACAGCCAAATTAATTTCCCTATTATAAAGACAAAGCCTTTCAAGGTAACAAAATCTAAAAAAGAATGGCAGATATTTAAGTCAAAGTGGGTGAAAATAAATATCTTTATTATAATTTTATCTTTGTTGAGAACAAAGATACACATTACGAATACACATACAAATAAAACAAACAGTGTCTTATTTTCAGGTGCAATTGGTGTATTTAGCAGGAGCATTCAAGAAACTGAATGAACAAATAGAACACGATAGGTATAGATTGATTCCTATTAAAGCAACTATCTTAAAGTTTTTCAGTCAAGCGTATTGAGTGATTTTTCTCTCTTTTTTTTGGTGTTTTATTAACATAAAAGGAATAATTCACCCAAAAATAAAGTTTTATTTTTATACCATCATTCGCTCACTCAAAAGTTGTTTTAAGTCAGAATGAATGTCTTTCTTCTGTTGACCATAAATGCTATTTTAAAGAACATGGAAAACCAAACAGTTGCTGGTCCACAGTGACATCCATAGTATTTTTTTTTAATACTATCAAATTCAATGTGGACCAGCAAATGTTTGGTTGCCCACATTTTTCAAAATATCTTCTTTTGTGTTTAGCACAAGAGAGAAATTAATACAGGTTTGGGACAACAAGTGAGTGAGTAAATAATGACAGAAATGAAATTTTAGGGTGAACTATCCATTTAATGACAGTCGGCAGCATGTTTAGTATGGTCCCTTTAAGAGCTGCACACATCCGTATTACATCCGTTTACTTTCATTTTTGACATAACCAACTGATTCTATATGTAAACCTTGTGTGTTTTGACAGTATTAGTGCAAAAGATAACTTAGCCCAGTAACTTAATCAGGTGATGTTTGACAGGGTTTTTAGGCGCACGTGCTTCAGGTGTACGCGCTCAGATAAATCGCACATCAGAACAGCACGTGAATGAAATGTTTAACTGGCAAGGCTTTAAAACACATGCAAATAATGTACTTTTGTGATGGCACAAGTGCAGTGTCCTGTGAGAGTAACTCTACCGCTGAGTTAACACTGATGTGAATGTATGTGGTATGTATGTAATACTGTGATATTTCTTCAAAAGCAGATTGAGGAGACATTTTTATCATCCACGATCAAAAATCGTCAAATTGTACACGCCTACATGTATGATATTCAAATTTTGTTCCTGTTCTGTGCTTTCTGGTGATTCATGTGTTATTAAAAGGTTGTGGTTTGTGTGTTTACAGGAAGTTTCTGATATAATTTTACACAGTTGTCAGTATGTAGTCATGCGATGATCACCATCATCAAATATTTACTTAGAAAGATGCTTTCGTTCCGCTGTGCTACTCCTACTGAGCACTAACGCCTTCAATAATCGGAGGGGTGGGTGTGAGACGAAGGACATGAGTCCATGAGAGATGACAACTTGCATCTGGAATTCATTACGGACACTGATGTGAAACAGGCCCTTTATCGGAAACACTGTCATCAGGTTTAAGACAAGTGTCTCAAAAGCGTTTCTTTAAAACTGTTTAATAATTGTTGACATTTTTGCTCTCGAGACAGCTGTCAGGTCAAGTAATGTTGGGCTTTCTGCATAACTACCTGACATTTCCGTTGTCATTCACTGTGTGATTTTTAACCAAGTATCTGGATAGGTTCTTAAAAATCAGCATACAATCAAAATTGAACCCGTTTCATTTATTTCATTTCTTTGTGCATGACATTTGGAAAAACACAAAAGTCAGAACCATCTGTTCTATTTTAATAGTATTTTACTCATTTTCTTAAACTCACGTAACATCATTTGAAGCATTTTTTTGTTAAAATAACAATTTTGATGTCTACTGTTTAATTTATGAAATAAAAGAGCTTTTGGGTAAAGGCTTTCAGTTTTGCAGTCCGGCAGTGATGTTTGATAATATCTGAGAATCGTTATGTTGATATCTTAAGTACTCAGCTGAAACCGGTTGTCTGTCTTTTGCCAGATCATCTCAGGGGCAGCGGTCCAACACAGCTGTGAATCTGTCTTATATGACCTGGACGAGGATGTCTCTCTGTTTAACAAAGCACACTGAGCTAATGGCATTACAAGCTGCTGTGGTTAATGGTCTCTCAGCAAATGGGCTGGCTCTTCCTCTAGTGAATATCTGTCAGAACTGTGCTTCATTTGTCAGGATGTTGAAGGAAGAAGGGCAGAGCTCTCCTTTTTTTTTTTCTGCTGCTGAACCATGTGGAGACTTCATATATGTGTTTTTGTTCTTTTAAAAGTCCACTGCGGTCCATCAAATGGACCACACCAGCTGTCTTGGTTAGTCAACCATGTCCGCCCCGGATGAACCTTGTGAAGTAGGACTAGACGTTGTCGTCATGTCCGAGAAGATGTTTTTTTGGTAACGAGGAGATCTGGAGACCTGTAAATCCAGCTCTGTTGAGAGGCGTGGTTGGAAAAGTCTTGGGGTCTGACAGATTTATCTCTGCTTTATTAGACCGCAGAAATCCAAGCTGTTACAGAGAGAACTTCTGGTTAGTGTAGTTCACAAACTGTCTCGGTTCACTGATAGCAGAGCTCTCTGAGAGAGGTGGCAGATGTTATGCTAATCTTTAAATGATAAGTGAAGATCTTTTGGTTGTGCTGGAATTTCATCGGAACTGCAGGCCCAGCAGGAGATCAGCCCCACTTGAAGATAAGACCCTTAAATAGATTGAGAGTCTTATCATGTCTAAATTGGTTTAACAATCTCATTCAAGATTTCACCAACCAGCCATGACCACAACAAAATATTCTGTTGGTCACTTTTGGCTTCTGTTTGACTTGTTGCACCAGATTGTAGTGTGAATTAATAGGTTTCAAAGGTATTAAGATGAATTTAAGTAGGTTTTCTATACTATTTCCATTCACAGATTATCAGTTTGATTCAATGATTCGGTTTGATTTTAATTCTGATTCCAATTCTTTGAGGCATTTTTCAGATATGAACTTTCTAGCTTGCTTTAAAAAAAAAAAAAAATTGTATTAAAGTATTTCATTCTAGAATTAATAACTTTGATTCAGTAATCACTCTGATCTGTTTAGTGAAAGATCCGTCAAACTGATTCAAACAGTAACTTCTGTGTTTGTAAGTCTTTTAGATCTATTTATACAAAGGATCGGCTCAGGAGATGCACTTTTTCTTGATTCAAATGGTAACTTTTGAGCTGGTGAGGTTTTTGAATGCTAAATTCCAAGTAGTGACTTGTTAGAAAGTCACTTGTACTTGGGTGGTAAATTGAGTGTTTTTTGAGTCTTTTTGAATGATTGATTCAAATAATCAACATGCAAGAGTCACATGTTTGTTTTTCAAATGGTAACTTCTGATTTTGTGAGTCTTGGATGAATCATAAGAGTTACATGTTCTTGATTCAGATAGTGACTTTTGAGATCATGAGTCTTTATGAATGATTTATTTAAAGTATCAGCTCATTTGTATGTGATTGGGACTACACAAGTTGCACTGTTTTTGATTAGCTAAAAAGGAACTGCAGACAAGTGTCATTTATTTATGAATCTGACTGTTCGTTGTGTATTTATTTATTTAGTTAATTTTTTTTTTTGTTTCAGAAAAAGTCAACCTGTTTTTTTTTTTTTTTATACCCAGTCCTATACCTATCATTCATATATTCTGTCAATAAATTTGTAAAGGGGATTCATGGCTGTTTTTTGTCAGCAGAAGTGTGCTCCTGTCATCCCCAGAGCTGACCCGCTGCAGGCACGTCCTTTCCCTTGCAAGCTTGGGCCCTTGTAGTCTCCATCTTGCATCAGTCTGACTCAGTTCTGCAGAGCATCTGCCTCAGCTAAACCTCTGGTGATGTACATGTTATTTCAGCAAGTAAGCTGCGATATATCAGCAGAAAAACCTTGCAAAAGTCCATTAATGTCTTTTTCATAGTCGAGTCTCGCCAGTGAAGAGCAGCCTCTCATTCCTTCAGTATGTCCTTTCACAATTTTTTTCCTCTCTCGTCCTGCTGAGCACTTTGGCTTGTTGTGCAGGAAGTGCTGAATTAAGGAGTCATTAGTTGACCTGGGTTACAGGCATGACAGAAAGAACACGTCCCTGCGGCTCCTGCTGCATTGATTCAGAGCTTGTGGCCTGGCAGCAGCAAGTTTGCATGGGGAAAAACTCTGGTGCTCTATATTAGAAATATTACGATCAACTGTTCGATGTAGGTACTGTAGTATTATTGTTTTTCACTTTATTATTTATTTTATAGTGAGTTTATAGTTATGTTTATAGTTATAGTTTATAGTTATAGTTTCACCTCACTATAGAGGTACTGAAAATGCAATAATTTATTTAAATTCATTTTTATTGTTACTTCTGAGTTCATTACTTTTGGTTATGCATAAGTCTCGTACATTGACTAGATACTTTTGTTCTTGTGCACATATAAAAAATAAGTGAAAAGCTTCAATGTAATAACCTTCAGACAGGAGTCCTGGCATCTCAATCCACAATGATTCACACAAACTAATGCAGCCTCTGTCTAGGACCTCACAGAATTGCTCTAGGGAAAGCAAATACTACATGGAGAGAGAGAGAGACCTTGATGTTGTTCCTGTACGCCGCACATATCCTGACCCGCAGGCTGACCCGACTGAGCCGTCTCATTGCTATGTGCATTTGTGCAGATGATTAACAAATGAACTCAGCCTCACCCCGTTATTAACCAGGGAGGTGGAGAGAGAACATAATTCCATGATTCATCATCTTCTCTTGGTTTTAAATTTATCTTTTCCCACAGCTTTGCTTATCAGTTTGGTCGTCGGAGCTTTTTTCCAATCACCTGTCCTATTTAAGGCATTAAAGCATATGAATGCTGACGTAGCCATGCGTTATAAAACAGCCGGTTTGGGCTTGTTTCCTTGCTGGTATAGATTATATATCACTAGGTGACAGTTTTTATAAATGTTAACTTTTAAGAAACTTAAAAATCAGGACATGGACCAAACATTGAGTCATTTCACATTTTGCGTACAGCTGATACGGTAGATTTATTGCTGGTAGATTATTATGGTAGATTATTATTATTATTTTTTTTATGGATTTAATGTTTAAAAGTGGATGTTTAAAAAATTTTGATGCTGTAAATCAAGAAGGTAAAGTTTTATTTAAAAATGATCATTTAAACTGAAATGTTACTGTAGTTATTTTTGAGCAACTCTAGTTTGAAATGTTCCTCAGTGTCTCTGACGATCATTAACCAAACACTACAGCTCTTGAGAGGAGTCTTTCATAGCTGGTGGTTAAACTACAACTTTTTGGGCTGTTGTGATCACCTTGATGGGTTTATTTTTCTACTTTATGTAGGTGGATTAATCTTTTAACAGGCCCTTGCATGGTTTTCATCCCAGCAGGTCAAAGTAACACACTATTGGACTGTTCTGAATGTCTAAAGCCCCTTTCACACTGAGATTCTGGAAAATACACGGGTAATGTGTCCCGGCAATTGTTCCCATATCGTTAGACTTTGGTTCATTCACACTGCCAGTGATTTCCCGGAATCTGTGTGTGCATTCACACACAACCCGTAAAGGTCCCGTAATGACACGAGACATCAAGATGTGACGCGTAATGTACGAGTCGAAAACACTAGGCTTGTAACCTAAATCGTAGAAAGGCCAATCTAATCTTCTGCTCCTGCTCTTACCGTTGTGATCCAGCACTTGGTGGAATTTTTTTTTTTTTTCGCAAAGACTTGAGCTTACTAATTACCTGCGATTTCTCTCTCGAGAAACCATGCTGTTGCTTTTTTTATTTGCATATACACAACCGCATCACGTACCGTTACACTGAGGTGGCGAACAATCTCAGCTTCAGCGTGAAAACTGAAGAGCTCTGTGGTCTCTGCTTTAGTCCAGTTTGCGCACATTTCTGTTTATTTCATTTTAGTTATTTTTTTTACATTTACATTACATTTAGTCATTTTGCAGACGCTTTTATCCAAAGCGACTTACAATTGGGTTATACATAAAGCGATTTTTCTTAAAGAGGCAAACAGACACGGGAAGTTCTTGTAATACCAAGTTTTTAACATAAGTATAAGCTAGAAAGAGAAGGAATAAATAAAGAGAGAGACTTTAAAAAAAAAAATGATGAAGAAGTCAAGTAGCTTCGAAAGAGCTGTCGCTTGAAAATTGTCAGGGATTCGGCATTCCGGATAGAGGTGGGAAGATCATTCCACCAGCCAGAAATGGTGAACGAGAATGTTCTGGAAGATTATTTTGTGCCTCTCTGCGATGGTACCACTAGGTGTCGCTCACTAGCGGATCTCAGACTTCTGGAGGGGATGTAGATTTGTAGTAGTGAGTGGAAGTAGACGGGTGCTGAGCCTGTGGCTGTTCTATATGCAAGCATCAATGTCTTGAACTTGATGCGAGCCGCAACCGGTAGCCAGTGCAAGGAGATAAAGAGAGGTGTAAAATGGGCTCTTTTGGGCTCGTTGAAGACCAGTCATGCCGCTGCATTCTGAATCATTTGTAGAGGTTTGATTGTGATGGAAGTCCAGCCAGAAGAGCATTGCAGTAGTCCAGCATAGAAATGACAAGGACCTGGACAAGAAGTTGTGCAGCATGCTCCATTAGAAAGGGCCTGAACTTTCTGATGTTGTGCAATGCAAACCTGCAAGATCGAGCAGTCTTTGCAATGTGATCTTTGAAGGTCAGCTGGTCAAGCTTACACCAAGATTCTGACCTAAGTTGATGGGGAAATTGTAGAAGATCCTAGCTGGATGGAGAAATCATACTGTAGTTGGAGTGGCAGGGAAGACAAGAAGCTCAGTCTTTGCCAGGTTGAACTATAGGTGATATTTTTTCATCCATGCCGAGATGTCCGCCAGGCAGCCTGAGATCCGTGCAGCTACCGTTGGGTCATCTGGTTGAAATGAAAGATAGACCTGTGTTCCATTAGCATAGCAATGGTAGGAGAAGCCATGTGCCTGTATGATGGGACCCAGTGATGTTGTGTGTGTGTGGGGAAGAGGAGGGGTCAAAGAACTGATCCCTGAGGAACCCCAGTGACAAGTTGATGGGCTTTTGATACCTTTCTCCCCAAGCCACCCTGAAAGACCTACCAGTGAGATAGGATTCAATCCAGCGAAGTGGATTCCCTGTGATGCCCAGTGATGAGAGGGCAGACAGGAGGATCTGATGATTGACAGTGTCAAAAGCAGCAGATAGATCTAGTAGATTAAGAACTGATGATTTGGAATCAGCTTTTGCAATCCGCAGGGCTTCAATGACTGACAGTAGCGCAGTCTCAGTTGAATGGCCACTCCTGAAACCTGTCTGGTTAGCGTCCAGTTTATTGTTCTGTGAGAGAAACAATGAGAGATGTGTTGATGATGTGTGTGAGTGCTGGTAAGAGTGTAGGAGAGATTGCTTGGAGGAGGTGTGAGGGGATTGACTCTAGAGGGCATGTTGTAGGATGGCTGGGGAGGAGACGTTTTGATACTTCTGCCTCAGTGAGGGGACAGAAGGAGAAGATGGGAGTTTTAGCAGTGGGTGTGGTTGGTTTGAAGGTCCTGTGTGTGTGGGGCCGAGAATTGACTTCTGATTGTTCTGTTTTTTTCTGTGAAGAATGTGGCGAAATCATCCGCTGTTATAGAAGTGGTGGGAGGTGGTGGAGGGGGACAGAGGAGAGAAATTAAATATTTTGAAGAGATTACGTGTGTCTGGGGTGCTGTTGATCTTGTTGTGGAAGTATGAAGATTTGGCAGTGTGTACTTCAGCAGAGAAAGATGAAAGCAAAGTCTGATACATAGGCGAACACCACTCTCGTTTAAAACACAGACTAACCCCTCTGGCACTGCAGGGTTGTATTATTGAAAACACTCGTGCAATAACTACGTCATCACTGTGACACATCCTTTACGGCATTGGTTCCGGGTTTTGTTCACACAGAGCTCGTTCCGGGACTGAACCCGGCAATGTTACTAGGTCCTGAACGTGTTTGTGTTCACACAGAAGGCACTCCAGCAAATTTCCGAGATGGTCCTCACTGCAGAACACAAGATCCAGGGGGCGTGGTTGGATCCAGATCCAACTCTTCCCACCTTAGATATACCTAAGCCTACCCGTCTCCACCCCCTGATCCCTAAACCCACCCTTCTCCACCCCTAAACCTACCCGTCTCCACCCCCTAATCCCTAAACCCACCCATCTCCACCCCTTAACCTACCAATCTCCATCCTCTAGTTGGGGATCCAACCACGCCCCCTGGATCTGTGTTCTGCAGTGAGGGGCTACTGAAATTTCCGGGACCAACATGCAGTGGTAAAAGGGGCTTAAGTGGCGGTTTGCTATTAGAGAGTGGATGTGAGATGATTGCCATTATACTCGCCTGATGTAATCTGTAAATACTGCTTCCACCAGGATAGGAGAACTACAATGCTGAGCTTGCAGTAGTTTGGTTTGTAGTTAAATTTGACATACAGGTACTAATGGATTCCATTGTTAGAGATGTTATTCCAAATGGCATTTACTTTTAGTCTTGTTTAAGGAAAGATCTGCTGAAAACTGCTTCCCTCTCTTTTTCTCCATATTTCTCAAATTTTTGTCAGTACCGAGTGCCTGTTCCTTGCACATTGGCAGCATTACCTCATCTAATGAGCTGTGTGAGATCATACTGTGGTAAAATCTGTAAAAGACAAAGTTCAATCCCAGTAAACCAATAAACAGTCAACTAGATCAGGACTGAAGAAATGTGTGCTGTTGGAAAGGCAACCAACCATTTTAGGGTCCTTTCACACTTTTTGGTTGACGTCAAAGTTTGGTTCATTTGAAGGCTCTTTTGAAAACAAGCATCTGTTGTATGGTTCATGTGGTCTGCATTTGACATAACAATCTGGCCTAATTTGCGAAAGAGAACCACTATTTATTTCATTGACGCCCATGTTTGAACCGGACTCTGCTCTTCTCCCCTCAGAAGCGCTTGTGGGCACCGATAAAACGTGCCAAGCTGGACTTGTGGTGGTCTCAGGTGTTCTTGTCTCATGGACGTCTTCGTCCGCTGGTGTTGCTCCACTAATTAAAGCCATCAGGGCTCAGAGGATGTTCACACTGACAAGGAAAATTACAGTCACTACAAAGTCCTGCTGCGTCCGCATGGAGACTCGGGCATTAATGTCAGCCTGTGAACACAAGCTGCTGGTGGGGAGGAGGATTATTATTTATCATTTTATTTATTTAGGCAAGACAAGGCTTTTAAAAAAAGACTGGCTGGCACTTTACATTTAGAAGGCTGACAGGCGCAGCTTCAGAAGTTCCTAATTGGTCTCTCGACTCTCTAATGGTTTTATTCATTTTTCTCTTTTACATAGTTGGGATTGGTCGTCATGGTCGACTATTCATAGTATCTTCTAGCTGATTGAGGTTGAGCTGATAGGTTGACTAGTTTATACTTAAGAATGAAATTCAGGTTATAATGTTTTTGAAAAAACTCTTATGCATGCTCAGCAAGGCTGCATTTATTAATATTAAGATTATTTTGATTTGACTTTGCACAGTAAAACCCACTTGCTAAAGTTAAATTCCTCTCCTTCAAAGCACTGCAGCTATAGTTGTTCACATTCAGAGAGACATCTTTGGCTTTGCATCATGTCTCATGCTGTTTTTGCACATCCCTGTTAAATGAACAGAATGCAATTTGATTGAAGGCTTATTATAGATGCTTTTTGTAACAGTAGGCGCTCAGCATGAGCCTGGATTTAAAGAGTTTAGCTTTGGCTTCATGGTTTTGCTTAATGGTTTATTCCAGCTGGAGATTTGAAAATACTGAGTTTAACATAGTTTCTGCTAGCTCTTAAGTCACCCATTTTCACAAAGCGATCCCTCAATCTCCAGACTTTAAATTGCCCACCTGCCATTGCCAATAACCCCAGTGAGGTGAGATGGGCGGCCTGTGCTGTAAATCAACTCTGGCTTGACACTTCCTTAGTCATGGGGATTGTTCCTCTTGTTCCCTCTGGCCCACTTTTAGCCCTTTTCTATCAAATTGAGCTGGTGCCGTTGGATCTGTTGAGCTCTTAAGAAGCGGTCTGCAGTTCTACTGACATGAGTTGAACGGCAAAGCTGCTGGATCATGAACTTTTGTGTGAATGTGTTATTACTAGTTTGAAACATGCAAAGTAAATGAATTGAACGCCTTTAATTTAGAGCTGTCTATGGTTTGTATGTTACAATGTTGCCCAATGCTCTTTGAACCCCAAGTATCTTCTTTTATGTTCTGTAGAAGAAAGTAAGTCATATGGGTTTGGGAGGACATGCCGGTGAGTTCTGGTCCCTTTAAGAGGCCCAGGAGGACCACCTGTTTTTTTGGTGGTAACATGCAGAACTGGTCCAGATCGTGCTTTTAGGTCAGATTGGTTCAGCTGAGGTTGCTTAAACTGGGCTCTCCAACAATAACTTGCTACTGTAGAGAAGAAATGCCCTGTTATGGTGTTTGCACTCTGATGTTCTACCTGAATCAGGCATGAATGATTTGCTTTCTCTGACCATATGTGGTCAGTTTGGGTTTTTTTCTTGGAATATTTTGTGCTGGAGATGTTTGATCTCTTTAGCTTGGAGATTTAGGGTATTTTGACCGTGAAGTATTTTATTGGATTTCTCAGTGCAAACCTCACCAGGAAAGGTTACGAATAAGCCACTTGCTTAAAGTGACATAAAATTTTCCGCAAGGACACAAGGAAGTGGGCAGTAAGAGAGCACATTGAATTCTCAGAAGAGGCGTAGCTGTTGTATTTGTTACCATTGCTCGAGTGGTGTAAAATAGCATGGATTGGTCCATCACAATGCAGCGAAACAACTAGAGAGTTTGCCAACATGATCTCACAGTCAAACTCCAAAACGTCAGCATAAAGAGCCAAGAAGTGATGTAGTGTACTGAAATGATTTTTTTCATGATCAAAGTCTTTTCCATTGTGCAAATTAACCCTCCCAAATTCCAGAGGGTTTGTCTCAGACGTTTTCTCGAGGGGGCTGAGGATTTTGGCCTGCATCATACTTGCTGTCTCTGCATGGTGAAAGCAATTACAAGTTTGGGTTTCGTCAGGTCCTGGTTGGTGCATTCCTCTGAGGTCCTTTCTCAGCCTGGTACGAGGAGGGAATGAGCTCTGCTACTCATCCTGAGAGGAGACACAGACATTACTTCAACTTGAGAGAAGAAAAAAAATCTTTGCTTCTATGTTCTATTTGTTCCTCATTCAAATCACTTCCAGGGAGAACCGTCACAAATATGTTTATATAAGCTCAAATGAGGCACTTAAACATTTCATTACAAATCATCAAGGGTTAATGATAAGTGCCAGTGTTGATGTGAAAAAATGTCTTCCACTGGATCCTAAAACCTGTTTTGTTGATATCAGAAACTGCTTTGAAACACTAGATGGTTTCTGGAATGACAAATCTGTCGTGCATTTCAGGTTTTTGATGTTGTAATTGGACGCCGTGATCAAGAAATTGAATCTGTGCATGCAGAATTCAGATGAAAGCTCAGCAGATTTCTGTTGAATTAAACACAATATTTCCCACCTGTTGCATTTTTATTTTTTCCTTGTTAAAAATGTGTGATGGAGCCGTTTTTTTTTTTGTAGTAAATTGTGATAAAATGGTACAAAATTATTATTTTTCTGATTTAATAATACTTTAATTTCCTTTAAGTATTGCTCTCTAAGTTCTGTTTAATGCAGTTACCAAATGTAAGCATCTTTAGATTTTCCCTGTAGTGCAGAAAATGTGAAATTGTTACAGATATAGTGTAGGTTTAGAAATGAGCTTGAAATTAACTAAAATTGCTGAAGTGTAATACCAAAATCAGCAGCAGCAGTTATTTGGACTTCTCAGATGCTTTGGCTCATTGACTGCTAATTCTTCAGCAGTACTAAAAAAAAGTTTGTTGATTCTACTCAAAAAAAAATTCTGACCACAGCAGTTGTCTGTTTCTGTTTGTCACACCTCTGATTAACTTGTCTGGAGGTTTTTGTCCTTCTGCACAGCTGAGTTCTTGCACCTCAAATCTGAGCCCTTAAGCACCATATACCCTATTGCTTGTTTCATGCAATATAATTTCTATTGTTGCAAAAGGTTTTATTTTCCAAACACTTGATTGAGGTTAGTGAAATAGTTTTTGCTGCATTATACTGTACCATCACGTGACACCTTGGCACATTTTGAGAGCTTGGTTTTCTCTCTCGCGCGATGTGCTTTTCTTTTTAATTCCCTCCTTCATCTTTAATCTGGCAAAGAAACAATGGCTGCCAATTATCAAGTTAATTATGCGGTTGTCCAGATGACTTGAAGCTGGTCTTGGGAGCATTTTAGGAAACGGTCAGGTGTTGTAAGGAAGCACAAGACTGAATAACTTTGCCTAGCTGTTTGAGGTGCTGCTGGTAAAAGAGCTGAACTCTTGATGGGGATAAAAAGCGAACGTGATGCTGCTTGAATGCTGAAGTGTCTGCAGGCAAGAAATATAAAGTCTGACCCTTCGTGCTGACACTTTCTCTTATTTAAACCTAGTGCAATCTAGTCGTTCAAATCAGAATCATTTTAATTAGGTGGAAAAATGTAATGTGACTCATTTAGGAAGACCCAGAGAGAGTATTTTTTTATATGCATGACAGCATGTGCGAGTGAGAGAGGAGCGCTTCAGCGAAGGAGACATGCACAGTCAACCTTTCTCTTTCATGTCAATGCACAGGAGAGTCCTTTTTTCTTCTTTTTGCTACATCAGTGAATCATACTGGCAGCGGAGGAAACAGACGTTCCCGCTGAGTCACTGCTACCTGGAAGTCCTTGTCTCTTTTTTTTTTTTTTTTTTTTTTTTTTTTGCAGTAACTTTTTTTTTTTTTTTTATGGTTTTGACACACTTTTAATAATGCACAAAGTGTGGGTGGTGTGTTAACTCTCTCAAATCGTGTCTCTGGCTCGGTTCGGCCAAGCAGAGAGTAGGCCGCAGGGCCTGTTTGTTGGCAAGATGTAGAACGCTGGAGCTCGATGCATTATTCAGTGTCTGGCTGCTTGTCTCTGCTTATCAGGTGACAGCTGCCAGACGAACAGGTAAATATATCCAATAACAGGGCATGAAATAGTGCTGCAGCCTGGAGGAAAGGAAAAGCAAAGAAATTTTGGTAGCAGGAACAAGATGTGAGGCTCATTTCTGGACCTGAATTGGGTGGTAAGCTGTTATAGATGCTTTGCATGATTGATTACTATTAATCAACTGCTAATGTAGAGCCCAAGAATTTCAGTTTGATCTGATTTCTTAACATTCCCATTATCTTTCCTCACTATTGCAGACACTGAGGGCGTAGGATTTATTATTCTCTGGCCTCCCCGACCTTGAGTGTCCTGTCGATACTTTGCGCAAATGATCTCTGTTCAGTCGTCGTGCCCTTTTTGTAAGATGGATGAACTTTTTTGCAGGATGCTTGAATATCTTTGGGTGGCCTTCCTCTTCCTGTTACAGGAAAAACAGTCTCTGATAGAGTGTTGACTTGTGGTAGCTTTTTATGTGAATTTGCTGCATTTTTAAAGTGAAGACGTGAGTCTTACGGTACAGTGCACAGTTGTATAATTTCTTGAATTTGGTGCACCAGCCAACCAGACAAACTGTTTTTCCTTTTCCAGGAAATCTGCACTTGAAAATGTCTGTTCGGCAAGATTTGTGGATCCATCCATTGCAGGTGCAGGGTTCCCATGGTCATATAAACCAGGGTTTTTTAAAATGCCTGGGAAATCCTAAATGTCCTGGAAAAATAAAAAGTGATTGAATTCCTATAATGAATATCCTTTTTTCCCCCTCTTGAAAATATTTCTTCTGTAAGATATTGCTTTTGGGTTGAGTAAAACTCACAAGCTGTGGTGATGTGGTGAATCATTCTTTTGAATCGGTTTTGAATTCATTCTTTTTCAGTGAATCTGTCTGTGAATCATTTAGAATGAAGGAATGTTTTTTTTTTTTTTTTTAATCCTCCAGTAATTACAAACTGCTGAAAGGTCATGGAAAAGCCAGAGAAATTTCATTGGGCAGAAGTTGCAGGAATGCTCAAGTCAAGTCTCTCACCAAGTTAAATAGTAAATTTTTCACCACCACTTTTTTTTTGGGGTAAACAAACCCAGGAAGCCAAGTCACGTGTCCATTTCAGGAGTTTGGGGGGCAAGAACTGAATTTATGACATTTGTCTTTGTGACACCACTGGCTATATTCTTCCTGTCTCAAACAGGAAAAGGACAACAAGAGACTGGTAAACCAGCTGAACCACAATCCCTTGTCATTCTGCCTGTAGGAAATCACCCGGGTCCACATTTATATGAATGAAATGCTCTTGGCTTATGAAGCAGCATGCATTGAGTTTTAAGTACTTAACTACAACCACAAAGCATTAGGGAAGAAGAAATGGATATGTTGTGTGGAAGATATTTTTGTGGGTTTGGTTTCAGGTATAGACTCACATTGCTTTTGAACAAAAAAGCTCAAGCCTATTGTTTATAATCAGAACAGGGTGAACTCTCTCACTTTGCCCTGAGGAAGACCATTGTGGTCGAAACATGTCGGCTTTTTTAATTTTGATATTGGCCATACCACAATAAAGGCTTTTTAACGTTTACCTTCTCCACCTGAATTCTTTTTGAGTGCCTGGGACCTGTGATTTTTTTTCAGGGTGAACTCTCTCTTGACCCGAAGTACTATTGAATTTTGTTGGTTTTAGGGATGCATGATATGTCAGTATTGATTATCAGCTGATATTAATGATGTAGTGATATATACAGTATTTGTTCATTTTATTATTATTGTAATAGATTATTTATAATTTCCATTTTAATTAAATTTTTTACATTATTTTTCCGGTTGATATTGTATTATTTTTGTCAATATTTGTGCATTATTTTTTTCTTCTAAACATTCAGCTACACTTATGACTTTTAAACAATTTGAAGCATTTTAAACAATTGATTTTAGTGTATTTTTAGGAAAAATAAGTGTTAAATTATAATATCAGGTCTTTTAAAGCCATCTATAGTTTTTCACACAAACAAAACAACCACTAAGTTATGCGTTAATTGAATTCTGTCAAAACCATGAAACACCTGGGAATTTTGAAGAGGTTTAAGAAAGACTTTGCTCACATTTAAAGATGTTCACTATCTGATAATCGGAAGCACTGAGCATCCATTTCCCTCAAGCAAAGTCTCAGTTTTGTCTGATTAACACGTTTGCTCGGCTGCTTTCATGTCTTTGTTGTGCCTGTTTAACCGTGGTTTGACTTGAGTGAAAAATGCCTGTAGGATCTCTCTCTCATATCATTAATCAGTCTTGTTTGTAAGTACTGGATCGTAGTGGTCTGGTTCATCCGTCTTCATGATTACTAGCCCTGTTGTTTGCCGTGAGCAGACATTGACAGAGGGATTAATGTGCCCACTGATTGTGGCGGTATTAACCAAGAGGTCAAACTGGCCTGGCTTCAAATTGATGCCGATGCTAAATGCAAGACTACTGTGGAATTCCAGGCCCAAAGTGTGTCCTTGAGGAAGAAATGCCTCTCTGGTTTGGCACTCTGACAGCTGTGGGACCACATCGACCCCAAAGCACAACGTCCACCAGTGGGTAACCAGAAATGCTTTCTCCATGTACCACCCTTGTGGTCCAACGTGTCAGAAATGATGAATGAGCTGATAAAATGCTGCACAAAAAACTGACGGTCATGCTGTTTGTATTATTGGACTTTTTAGCAGGAATACAATGAAGGTTCTCCACAACGGGGACGTTTATCTGTGCTTTAGATGCTTTGAAGACACTACAGGATGTTTGCTCTGGCTTACAGTCTGGATGAGTCAACCATAGTTGCTGGAAGTCCCGAGTCAGTCTGTACATTTTTTTTTTTTTACAGTGGAAATGGACAGATGGTCACAGAAAATTGTATGTTTTTATGATGTGCACAGATGCATTTTTTTTTTTTTTTTTTTGATTTCATTTTGGTATTTTTGATCCAGCCCTAATGCTAGTCACTCTTTTTTAAAGTCTTAAAGTGTACTCCAGCCTTAAGTTGAAGGCTGCTGTGAAGGCCTCATCACGAAAGATCAGATATTAGCTTGGCTTCTCCATAGTGGTATGTGAGGGGGCTCAACTTTCGGTGTTGCCCTTTTGCTCAGGACTGCTTAGTCAAAAACTCTCCACGGGAGAGGAAATTGTGATTAAAAGGTCAAGAGCAGGTTTCCTCCTAAAGTTGTTTTCCTTCAGCACACCTGTCCATTTGCAGCACAGCATTCCATGGTTTTGATGGAAGCCAAGGAGGCCTTCATGTGCTGAACCTTATCTCGAAGTGCCTGGAAACCATAACAGCAAGGATTGTGTTCACACCCTGAGATTCATTACGGATATCAATTGAATTCTGCTTAATGTTGTTCTCTGGGACATCCTGATTACATGCGGACACTCACTTTTGGCAGGCTAAGGATGGTCAGAGCCCCGATCCTCCTTCACGTTGAAGTACATGTAGATGTGAGGGATGGTCATCAGACGCATGTGTTCCCCCAGAGGCCCAGAGTGTGGAGAGTTGACGATAGCGGACCCTCCTTCCTTCCCCATTCCTGCCTGGATGATGATGGAGAGACCCCGAGGGACCAGCCTTCCCCCCTCCCCCTCCACCCTGATGGATGGGCCCTGGAGACTGATGCTCAGCTTTTACACTTGTCCTGTCTGAGACAACTTGCCTGGAGCTGCACAGATGCGCTGTGCTGCAGCTGTTTTCCATATAACTGCAAGAACCCTGGGCAGTATCTTATAACATAAGATTGAGATATTTCAATTTGCTGTACATATACAAGAACCATACCGAGGATGAGAGCATTCACAGATCTACCTTAACATGTTTCTAGCCTATCTAGACAACATTTGTAGCATTTTGAGCAGATGTAATCAGTATGTAGGAAAAATTGTGGTTGTATCTTGTGTTGCATTCACCTTTCATTGAAAATGCAATGCCAGAATGCAGGAAAGCTTTGGTATGCAGAATTAATTTTTTTTTTTATTAAAATAATTTAAAATATAGTAAAAATTATTTTGTTAAGTATCTATAGATAGATCTATGTAAGTATCCATAGAAAATAACCCCAACTGTAGGCTAGTGAACCATATAGTTCAGCCATATCTGTGTGTGGTATGTTTTTGTTATTTTTAGTATTTTATACTTCAGTGATAAAAATAACATTAAGTAATTATGGAATTTTTTATATAACATTACTAGTTATATAATTTATTATATATGTTATGGAACATAATATATGTAAATATAAATAAAATATTTAAGAACACTTTTATTTCATTTTATATAAAACATTGTAGAATTTTACATATATGATATTTATTGTTATCAGCCATAGCATTAAAAATAATACTTACCTTATTGTATTAGGCAGAGTTTTAATATTGGTGCCTCCCTAGCTGCATAGAATGTAGACTGTGCTCACTGGGGTCTGGAACAGAACTATACTGTCTCGAATACGGACGTTGATGTAGCGCTGACATGAGCTGCTATGGCTGATTAAGAGTATTTATAACATAGTGTTTTCTGCAATAATCATGAGGACGGGCTCTTGAATTTGCATACCACTGTTTTCCTCAAGTTCCTGTTCTGACATGACATTTCCTAATCCACTGAGGTATTCAGGTTTTATCAGTTCCTATGGAGACACAGAGAATTTAGACACAGATGGAAACAAGCGTGAAATTTTGGTGTGTGTGGAGAGGCCTTTTGTTTCGTTATCTTTTATGAACGCTCACAACTTGTTTTCATTTCTGTTTGCATTTCCTTCCTGCTGTTCCATCCATCAAAAACTGGCTTCAAATGACTGTGTATTTTTAGTTGTAAGACTTTAAAAAACCGCTAGATCACTAATCAGGCTAGTTGAGTTGTTACCCATTGTGACCTGCTTAACCCTATTTAGCTGTGAAAGATGCTTTTGGGAGATCTGGATTGCTGTATTTAGGTTTGAAAGTCACTTTGTAAAGCAACTTCTTACATCCAAATGGGACAAAATGAGAGGGAAGATCTAAGAGTGTATTGTCAATCTGTATGCGTTACTGTTGTGCTTGTCTCATGCTTGCAGAATCCTCTCAAAACTGGAAATAAGAAAACCAAAGAGCCAAATTCATGGATTCACTCATCAGACCCATAGGGTGGTGCCTGGACCTGCAGGATGTGGCCATTCTGTGAACTTTCATCCATGTTTCCTGTGCTCTTTGTGTAGTCACACATGAGAAATGAGCTTGGCTTCGTTCTCACCTCTCAGTCATGACTCTGTGCCCCTCGTTGAATTCAAGCACCGATCTTGGGCACAAGATCAGGGCTGCTCTCTGTAATCCCAGCATGCACCAGGTCTTTTGTTTTTTGCTCCCCATGCCATTTTATCCTGCGTGACCGTGCTAACCAGCACATAGCTGAAAGGAGGAATAGCTCTGCGGATAGGCTGACTGACTCACCGGAGATGCGCGGCCCACATTCCTTTCGGTAAATCAGTGTCCTTTAAGTTTCTCATTACCTTTGCACTCTTCTCTCGCTTTATTTCTGTGGGTTAAGTGTGCCCCCTTGACAAACCACTCCTGAACTGTCGACTGCGAGTATTGGGAAAAGGAAGTGTGTAAGAGTTAGATTTACAACTATTCCTCCCTCTCTCGCTCTCTGCATCTTGTTTCCGCCCCCCCCCGTTCTTTTCTTTGCCTCTCTTTTAGGACAGACCGAAACCACTCTCTATCTCGTTGAGGATTCTGGGAGGGGTTGACTCATGCAGGGGGGCTTTTGGCTCGAAATTCCAACAAGTGTTTCGGCATGATGGAAGAGGCTCATTGTTCCTCTCCGTGGGAGAGAAGCCGTCAACACTCAGCCCATCACACTGGAACTGGACTGTAAGCCTACCAGACGGGCTCCAAAATCACCCCTTCTTATAACAGCTGCTGGGTCCCTGCTGTAAACGAGGGCCCTGGTGCACTGACTAATAGTGGTCGTGGTCCTCGTGGGTTTGTATGTATTGAATGTCCTCTGCTGATGCTGGGTTTTGTTGAACATTTAAGCTGACTGATCGACAGAGCATGTTTTTGTCGTCACAATTTAAGCAAGTTGATTCTTTTGATTCTTGCCTCTCTGCAGGAAATGCCGTGAATGTTTATAGGTTGTTGCGTTCTCACGTGGATGAAAGGAGTTCGTTGTTCTCATAACCGTGACAGTGAAAAAATTAACGTTGGAAAAAGGATTTGGGGGCTATGTTGGAGTTGAAAAGAGTCATTTTGGTTGGTGTAACAGAGTCACTATGAAAATATTTTGCTTTTAGAATGCTTGTGGACAGGATTTCAGGAGATGTTTTGCATGATCTGTCAAAATGACTTTGAGTTTTTGGATGGGACTGCCTGATTTAAGTGCCACTAGAAATGCTAGTAGTGAAGCAATTAGTGAAAATATTTGGACGAAAAATATAAAATAGTGAAGTTTTAATTTGTCGCTTCTTCTCGTCTTCCGATTGGCAATGTTTTGACCTTAATGTCAACAAAATGTCTTCTAAACATATACTGTTACATTTACCTCAGTGGTAAATCAATTCAATGCAGCATAAACTTGCTAGTAAGCCACCAAAAAAAAAAAAAAAACCCTCTCTAAAAAAGAAGTATTTTGCTAAATATAATATGCCACTGTATTAGCCCAAAATCTTTTACTTAACCTTTTTGTCCCACACAATTAATGTTGTGTTTGACTAAATCTTAAAAAATTGTTTTTTTATTACAGCCACTATGTAAATGTTTAATTTATATAATTAAAATATTTTAAATACCAAAGTGGCCTTAATTTTAATTTCAGTCATTTACAGCTCAGTTTTGTATTTGAAGTTGTGATCCTATTAAATAAATTTCATTATTTTCATGATTCATTATTTCATTATTTAATATTATTCTTATTATTATTATGTATTATAGTTTGGTTTCTGTTTTTTGTTAAATGAAAACTGTAATTTCTTCCTTCTCAGTGTTTTGAATAAATTAATTACAGTCCATCCATCACTTTTTGGGGTTGAACTTGGTGGGATTTGGTGTTGTCCATTGGAAATTGAATTAATTTGTTTGCTTGAAAGAAAGTGTTTGAAAACAAAGTTTTATCAGCAATGCAAAGGGTTGTTTTTAGAAGTGGAGCAAATATGATGAGCTTCCTTTTGCTTGTAAAGGATAATGAAAGACCAATGTTTTTTTCTCTTTGTAATGTGCCTTACTGACGCAACATGCACAGTGATTTTGTTTTTGATTATTGGCAGTCATTTTATAGCGAAGGACCTATTGTGTTTTAGAATCTCTCCTTTTGTTTTCCCCAGTGTAACAGAAAAAGGAAACCTTCTCGTCCGGCCAATCTCTGGTTGTACTGGTTATTGCCTGTGTAGGAAAAGCATCTGTTTCTTGGACAGTCACTTCATCCTTGACTCAGTTTGCATTTTGCTGTTAAAATTGCAGCGATTTGTGTGAGGTGATTGGGCATATGTTTTTGTATAGCTTGGGGTCAAAAGTCATGTTGTCAGATCGGGTTAGTGATTGAATATTGTACACATCTGTACTGTAATTGATCCCTCATGTACTTGCTTCGTTTTCCTTTGGTTAGCCTTATACATGCTGTTGCATGTTCACATTTGTTAATGGCCATATTGTTGTTCCTAATAATAGTAATAATTTAAACCGACATTACATAATGCACCATTTAAATAATCCATTATGTAATTGTGACAACAGGGCTGAACATTATGACACCATATCATAATTTGTCGAGTAGTTTATTACAATATATTCCACCTATTTATATTGAATGCTATGGCCTTTATACCATTGTGGTGATGTGCCACTGCAATGCGCATATTTTTATATGAAAATAAACAACTGAAAAACACTCTAATTTCTGAAAAAAACTTTTAATTGCGGTTTTGGTTTCTATAGTATAAGCCTCAGCTGTTATTATACATTCGGTGTTTAGCTTCTTAAATTCCTAAACAGAGCGTTCAAATTGAATGGTATTAGAATGTTTATAACCCTAAACTAAAATTAAATATAAGGTAAAAACCCTTAGGATAACGTAGAAAAGACACATATTAGTCACACGACACAGAAAATATGAACCAGTAGCATTTCACATGTTAACCATTTAAGTGGACTTTTGATGATTAATTGCCGCTCATGAACGATTATGGAATTGTGGTATCCATAATTGTAATCGTGATTAGATCATTCGAATTAATCTTGCGCCCTACATGACAGTCAACAAAATATTGTATGCTCCTCGTGCTCCTCGCTTGTGTGTTTCACTGTTTTGTAACTGTGTAATGTCTGTGGGTTTGTGTCCAGACTCCTACTGTAACTGAGGTTAAAATGCTGTGCAAGCACTGTGTTTGTATCGAACAAGGTGAGGCATGAGGGCCATTACATTCCGATCTTCTGTCATTGGTTGGGAGGTATGCCCCTCCTTCTCCCCATGAAAATTAATAGTCTGGTAATGAATGGTCCACATTTTAAAGATTTTCATCTCTCATACAACACACTTAAAGACCTGACTACTTTCCCTCTATTCTGCAACAAAATAAACAAATATGCCATCTTTGGACTGTTTCCTAAAGTGTTTTTTTGCCAGTTTTTGCCATTTTGGTTGTACCAGGGTAAGCAATACAACCATTTCATCTCTGATTTATTAGCAGGGGAACTTCCATGGCGCGGAAAGGGCCTTTGGTCAACTCTTTGTGTCACTCTACTTTAACGCTGGTAGCTTTTTTAAATTTCTCGGATGCGTCCTCAAGCTTTTTAACGCGAAAACTCGCGAAGACGACAAAAAGAAAAAGAACAAAAAGAAGAAGCGTTAGGAAAGACGAAAAAAAAGAGCAGAGCAAAGAGAAAAAAAAAGTTTAGAAGCGAAAATAAGAGAAAACCACGAAAGAAGTAATGGGGTTGGGCGGCCTAATGGCGGGGGGGGAATGGCGGGTGGGTGGGCATGGCGGGGGGGGGGGATGCCGGGCCGGAGGACCAGACCACGAGGTACCCTAATCCTTCTACACAAACCACGGCCCCTGCTGCAATGCAGATTTATCAGGGCTGTGCTTTGGCTCAACACGGCCACCTCCTCTTCTCAGAACAGCTAGACCTGGATGATGTGAAGGGGAAAAAATAACCTCTTGTCCTCCTCGATTTGGCTGAACACAGGTCTTTGCAGCTCTGAGCTGATTGGCCGGAGCAACATGAATGTTTTTTCGCACTATGTCATGTGATGTGTGTACTAAACTCCTTTGGTTATGTAACGCTAACACGTGCTAACACTTCCATCTTGTATTCTGCGTTACGTTGCAATCTGGATACATAAGATTTATGAGCTAAAGTCGTTACAACCTCGTGGTGTGTGGTAGCAATGTCTTGAGTTACTTTTAGCGTAGTCGGAGCTGACAGTGTATGGATCGTCCAGATGTTTTGTGCTGACTCGCAGACAAGTGTGACATTGGTCCTTCTAGCATCTGAAGTTTTTAGCCCGGCTTTGAACACTGGATCTGCTAACAATCTAAACCCCACACAAGACTCGGCCATGCCAGGCATGTTTGATACACATAGTTGGTCAGGGTGGGTCGCTGGATGCTCGTCCAGACATGGGGCTTAGTTCAATTGAGATCAGGCTGATGTGATAGATTAAGAGATTTTCTTTTCTGTGGGAATGATTCCAATTTCAGCTTGCTTCATTTCAGTGTTTGACGTTTTGCTCTGGCCTGAGGAAACAAACACGTATCTTACCATTAGTTGGACGTGACCAGTACACACAACATGGCTTTATGTTTGCCTCTCAGAGTAGTTTTTGTGTGTCTCATCCGCATTTACGTTGCGCCCTTGATATCAATAGAGAATTCCTGATACGAACCGAAGTTCACGGTATCTGTAGCATTAATTCACTTTCATCGTCCCTTTGATTCTGTTGTTTAATCCGTTTTCCAACTGAAGTTTATTCTTGTACCTTATTTAGTCTAGATATATTATTACAATAATACGAACGTTTATATTTATACAGTGTATACTTCGTGTCTTAGTATTAATGTACTAGGACACTTTTAATTCTTAATATTCAGGATCATTTCTATTAATAATCATGGATATAACTAATTATCCTGTCCCCTACTACAGAACAGAGGACTTCAATCGTGAATCGTACGCTAATTGTAACGTACAAGATTTACTATTTAAGATATATAACCAAGAATTGTTCTTTTTAATAATTCTTAAGTAAAAATGACATTTTTTTATTTGTGTATTCTCGATGCTTATTCTTTTTATTCTTAATGTTATATGTTATCTTATGTATTGTATGATCATGTTAGTACTTATTTCGGAGTTTTTTTTTGTTGTTTTTATTGGTTTGTGTGCTGGATAATACTTAAAGATAGTCCACACCTTGTCCACGTAGCCAGTCTTAAAAGCAGTTTGGGTTCTGTGCATGGATACACCAAGAACGTTATGACTCCAGGTCCTGGAATTATCGGCGCTCTTTCTGTGTCTACTCACAGCAGCGTCATGACTTCATGCGGCTCGCCTGAAACGTTCCAGCAGCAGGAGTCTGTGCCGGATGCCCCTTTAGAAAGTCTTGGGCCACCCTACTGGCGATTGCGAAGGAATAGTGAGTGGCCGGTACACCGGCTGTACATTGTGCGGTGAGAAACCTAAAAAGTCAGTATAGGCCAACTACATAGTAATTACAAGAGATACATGCCTTTGCACTCATTATCAATAAAGAAGTCGAGTTGTAAATGACAAACGTGGAGATGTGCCTTCCGACAAGGCTGTGAGATTGCCGCCTGTTCCTTCCAGTGGTTAAGTGCGCAAGGCTCCGAGAGGTCCACCCTTTGGTTTGCCTTCCCAGGATGTTGATAGAAGTAGGTTTTTTATCACGTCACCCAGTGTGTTCGGTGAGCTTCCACTCTCTCTGGCATGGGTGGTAACAGCAGTCCTCGCACGGCAGGCGCGCGGGGGGCCCGGCTAGATCTGCAATCTGCCAGGCAGGGGGCATCCTGTTAGGATGGCCCACATATGTCTTTCCTGGCCTAGGCTGGGAGCATGGTGAGGCAGACTTGTTTAGATCAGCTGGGACCAGGGCCTATTATCCAGCAGAAATTCAGTTTGCCTGCCCTTGGGACGAGTGGAGTGCCCCGTCGGCTCAGCTCCTAGCGCCGCTTTTTCACATTAGCTGCTTTGGATGTATAAAGAATGGCTGCGCGGACTGTAGCAGTGGACGGGTGCTTTAATAACTCGGAAGAAAGGTTGATGCTTTTATACTGCGTCTGTAATTGAAGCTCCGAGAACACTGACCACTAGCTTATTTAAACAAGCCACTATGGCTGCTTTTAGCATCATGACTAAATAGGCGTGCGATATGGGGAAATATTCTACTTGCAATTTGGTTATTTTTGTTTTGGACAGAATTAATTGAGATTTGATTTGCGATTTTTAAATTTGCAAAGTCAAGCTTCAGCTCAGTATTGGCAATAGGCACAGTATGAAGTATCATTCCCCTGCTGAAAAAAAAAAGAAAGCAGAAATTCCTTATACAGCTTTTCCATTTAACCATTACCAAATGGTTCGGCTCCTTTTTATTTTTGCCATAATTCTTCCAATCAGGAATTACTGTTGGTTATATTGGTTGCCATCTACCATATTACATCCCACCAACAGAATCCATCAAATAGGGACACATTTTTTCATTATAGTGTTTACATTAAACCAAATACATTTCCCATTATTATATCCCTGAAATCCATTCATTTTCAATGTTTGTTTTTGGGAGGGGTTCGATATCGTATATTTCAGCAGAGACAAACTTATAATGGTCTACACTACTTTTTTACAGAACTCTAACTTAATTAACTGAATGTTCACTGGGAAAGATTGATATTTTCTTAGTTAATTATTAAAGTATTACGTGCTTACATTGTATTGGGGATTTTTAAGAACAAGTGGAAAATGTGTGCTGAATGTTTCATTTCATCCAAGTGAAATTAGCTTAGAGCAGTTTAGACTGAATTTAACATTCGTTTTTAAACGCGGGGGAGCCAGGCGCGAGTCAAGCCTGATCCATACTGCCAGGATGTGCTCGGTGCGGAGCGAGTTCGCGGCTGCTAGGGCAGCGGTGTGAATATAAACCGCGAGCTTTACGAAACGGGCTTGTGTGAGTGCGGGCAAGTGTGAATGGCTCGTAGGAGTAGGATGAAAAAGGTATAGTTCACTCCTAATACTGCACACCAGTGCGACAACAGTCTTTCCAATAGGTCCAATAGCTTACTTGTAGTGATTATATATGCGTGATTTTTACATGCATTAACTTTAATTACTAGTCAATCATTAGTTTTTGGAGTCTCTGGGAATATGTAAAAATTCTTGGAGCTCTGTAAAGAGGAAGGTTTCACTCAGGAGTTTAGTGATAATCAGACATCCCACAGCTTTGGAGGAATCAAGCAATGTGTTGGTTACAAAACATGAAAGTCAACAGGAAGGTCCACTCTCTGTGACCCGACTTCACCTACCAACTTCCCCAACCTCTCCTGTCTCCACTCTGGTGCCACTTACACTTTCTCTGTTCATTTTTAATGGTTGTTTCTGAAAGCAGCGTCTTTCTGTTTCCTGCTCTCAGCTCTCTGTCACATTCGTTTACGGCTCCTCAGGAGAACCGAGCAGTGCTGATTGGTCAGCAGAGTGTCTTTCATCACCTCGCGGGCGGATGTGTTCATCCCGACCCTCCTCAATTTTGCGTTTTTTAGCCTTTTTATATTAGCCTTTATGAAAACTTTGGGTGCATGGCTCGATTAGTAGTTTCTGTCATTTATTTAGACAAAATATATTGATTAAATGTTTTTTTTTTTTATTATTATTTAAAAAATATTTATTTTAAATTTTTTTATTTATTACAACTTTATTTTAAAAATCCTAAGTAATCCTTATTATTTTTTAAAATCTGTTTTTATTTAAAAATATCTTAATTCGGTTGAAATATTATTATTCAGGGGTTTTTCCTGCAAGAGAGATTATGAGGGGGCCTCAATATTGTGCTGCCTCTGGTTGTCCACAAAAACTCAGCGGGCACAGGCAGTCACATGCAAGTGTCATTGAACAGTGTCCACTAGGCTTTTAGTCCAAAAAGTGTGCATATTGGAGAAATACTGGTATCTTTGATACATGTTTACTTGATATTTCGTTTACACAGAATCATAATTCTATTCATTTTCCACTGATTTTATGTGATCTGATTGAGCATTAGCAGAGCTTCTAGCACTGCCTGCCTGCATTTTCTCTTTCCGTGAACGCTGTTGGACTCAGATGAGGGAAGCTCTTCCGATGACGAGCTTCTATTCTCTTCCGCATTCTATTCCATACATAAAACCCAGAGAAATGCTTTTCTACACACGAAATATGACAGCTAATTAACACCACGATTATGATAGTACATGGTTTGTTATGTGATTTTGTTTTTATTGGACTGATTTGGATTTTGGTGTTCATTTTTCTCTGCCAGGTTACAGGCTGAGCAGATATACATTTTTGTTCACTGCTGTCCATTATTTCAGTTTTGCAAATTGACAATAAAATTAGTTTTTTGTACTATGAACATGAAATCTGTAGACTCTATCAGTGCTTCCCTAACAGTTGGTTGGCTCAGGTTGCTGGTTATTCCTTTCATATACTTGTAAGTTTCAAGTTACTGGGGTATTTTTCTTCTATAAATGTCAAATTTGATTAAAAAAAAAACTTTAATTATCATTTTTTTTGGAGGTCTTCGTTTGCAAAGCGCGGCTGTTTTAAAAAGCACGTGGCGATTAACCTACTTTCAAACCTGTGATTATAGATCTGTCGCTCAGGGCTGTGGTCCTGTGGCGTTTATCTTCCTATGAGTGTCATGTGTTTTGCATTTTCCACACGCTTACCTCATCCATGGCTCATTGTTTCGTACTGAACACACTCTGTCCACAGACTCGTGAATAAAACCCTCACACCAGAGCTCTGGAGAGTAAAATGGTTACTACATCTGCAACACCTGAATGAAGAAGCATTGTGTGTGTGTGAAATCACTCTTAAAAAACACTATAGCAGAAACAGTTGTTTGTAATAGTTTTCATAGATAGACAAATGACTAAACGGGAGATGAATGTGGGTGGAAGAAGATGTTACTGATAAATTTAAAGACACGAGGAGTCTTTGTTTAGTATCACACATTTCTCTCTTTGTTTGCCATGGAATAAAAATGTAATTATTGATAAACAAAACCAGCCATTTTTGAATGGAGAAACCATTTTTTTAATTCATTATTTTATATTGCTTAAATTTATTCAAAAATGAATAAATCTAAGGATTATAAACTTTTTTATGAAATAATAATAAAATATATATATAAATAAGAAAAATGTTTTTTTTTCTACACAGTTTTATTGATTGATACAGAAGCAAAAATTTAATGTTCATCCTTGCTCGACTCTTCCTGTGACTTGTGTTGCAGAGAAAGATTGCCAACAGTAAAAGTGACGTGCATTGAAAAACCGTCTTCGCGTGAAATGTCATCTCTCAGTATTTGAGATGAGATGGGGGGTGAGATGTGTGTGTGTTGATATGACATTTGGGCAGCTCTCTTGCCCTCAGAGACCGAACTACAGGAGTTTCTGCTCTCTCTCTCTCTCTCTCTCTCTCTCTCTCTCTCTCTCTCTCTCTGCGGTCCATTTTTTTTCTTCTGCCACTGTTCGTCATATTGACACATTCTTTAGATTATCTCTCTCTGTCATTCCCGTATGTGTTTATTAGCCTTTAGAGTGTTTGTTTACATAAAGATTTGCTGCTTGTATTATGTAATATAATTAGATTTTCAACTTCTGCTTTGGTCTGTCCTCATCTGATTTAGGACACCTAACATCACAGCAAAATCAGCTGCTTCCTTTTTACTCTAATTTCTTCTTTTAAAGTCATTAATTTTGAGCCCAGATATTTTCTGGTGGAAAAATAAGGAAAATGTTTGTCTAAGTTGTGTTGGTAATTTGCCCTCTGTCTCAGCGAGCGAGGTGTCCTGCTGATATCACAAATCCTGTAAAATATGTGTTGTAGTCCAAACGAGTCATTCGTTGTAGTTGTTTTTGAAAAAAAAAGTGATTTCTGTTAAATAAAATAATCTCCTTTTGAATTGGACTTTGAGCTTTGTTACTTTGCAGATCTTTTTTTATGCTCAAACAGCAACATTACAAGACTAAAGTTACTAAGTTGTGAAAAAGTGAAAAAGCATAATAGCACCCCATTTAATATAACCCGTTGACCTCTCTAGTACTTTACTAGGTTTTAATTATCTGAACATTTAAAGGGGGCCGTATTGTATCCCAATTTTAGCATTTCAATTTTTTTTTTTGAAAGTCCTTTTAAAAATCTGCTTACAATGTTAGTCAAGGTTCCTTGCACCAAAAACACTAATCATAATTGAGGTTTTAGATGACACTTCTGATTCTCACTCTATATCTTAGAATTGAACAGTTTTTACTACTGTACATTTTTATACTTTTATAGTAAGTGACCAGTGTTGTTCATCAGAGAAAGGACTAGTTGCTAAATACTGAATAGGGAGTATATTTAAATGGGATAATGGAAAGATTATGCTGAAGTTAGTGTGTTACATGGACTGCTAAAGTAGTCTAAAACCAGACAAATAGGTGGTTGAATTAAGCAATCACATTCAAATATCCATTAATATGGTATTCTAATATAATGTGCATCCCGACTATTATTTCAAAAGAGCAAAAAAAGTATTGTTTTTCCATGATATGACTCTGGTAGAGCAGAAGCAGCCTGCTCGTGTCTTACAAGTGACTGGTTCTTGTTTCTCTTTATGGTGATTGATAGGCAAGGAGGCTGTTTTGCACATCAGTGAGCCTGGGACTGTCAAGAAACAGAGCTGGGCTATTAGTATGCTAATTGCGCTCGGGCAGAGATGAATGCTGACCTCGCGGTCTAAAGGGGTCATTCTCGTATGTAGACGTTGCAGATGGATGCAGGCTGAAGTTGTTGACTCAGTCCTATCTTAAACTGTCTGGAACTGTCGGTTTGCTACATAGAAATGTTTAGTCATACGCAGTGTGTGCCGAGCAGAATAGCCTGTTTGCATTCTCCACTATTGTTTTGTACTGATGACAGCCTTTTTTCCTTTTTATAGCCTGTTGGTGAAGGCAAAGCATCACTATTGTTGATTGCTTATAAACAGGGATTTCAACAAGACATTTCGGGGCGTATAGCATAGCACAAGCAATTCCAAAATAGTGTTTTTGATTCCCAGGGAATGCATAAAACTGATAAACTATATCTCGAATGAAGCCGCTTTTCATTTATAGCCATATCAAATGTAAATGTAAAAGCATTCAGAACATCTTGCCAACCACATAGCAATGCAAATCACTCACAGTCTTTTTTTGCAAAAAAAATTTTGTTCTGTTTTTCAGCAAAACGCCACTTTCAGGGAAGATAAATGCTTTAAAATGCTTTTTGTGTGGTGTGAATTGGGAGGTGTCAGCAGTCCCATGTGTTTTCAGTTAATTCAGGGTGTGATCGTCAGTTCGGGTCACCACAAGCTTGACCGAAATTCTACACTGACATGTTTTATTATGCTTTTTCCTCCACTTCGAAATAAAGCTATGAGCTCATAAGATTGTCCTTGTCAAACCGTCTGATGATTTGCATGAAGGCTGTAATAACCTGTCGTCGCACCCTGCTGGTAGGATTTTACCATTCTTTAAAGGACATGGGCATTTCCGAGCAATGTGAATATTTTTTGGCACTGCAACTGATAGGATCTTTCAGTGCATAAAGCACAGTGTTTATCAAATGTGCAGTTTCCATCGCTAGAAAAGCGTAATAGAATAAAATAAACATTACCTGTATTAAAATTAAATAAAATTTTACTTTTTTAAAACAAATTTAAAAACATTTTTAAATTTAGTTTAATTTCATGCAATAACTAAAACTGCAATAAAAGTTAATAAAAGCTATATACAAGAAAACGGAATTTTATTTTAGCTTTAGTACAGCTTCAGCTTTAGTGAAACTTGGTGTACTAAAGTAAATGTTACGAAGAAAAATGAATAAAAGACTGTATGGCAAAAAAATGACAAACACACAAAAATTACTATGACATAAAAACTAAACTACAAATAAAATGTAAAAATGGAAAATGAAACAAACATAAGACAAATTCAAAAAATACTAATGAATACTATTATAGTATCTGAGTGATAGACTACAGTAAAACTGGCCTAAACTAGAGTTTAAAACCACCACCGAGGGACCCAGCCTCCCTGAATGGATCAGCTATCGTCAATGTTTTTGGGAAGGTTTCAAATTCCACCTCTTCTATTTCTCCAGTTGCTCCGCACATGTTTTTCCATGTGCCGAGAGCGGTGACAATTGACATATTTATGTTCCTCAGCGGACGAGCGTGATGATATCAGCCTGGATGGAAGGTTTGACTCGGCTGCGGAATTCCAGAAATTCAACTGGATAAGAGATGAAAGACCGCATCCTGTCCAATAACTGATTTATGAGCTCCACGGCACAGTCCAGGGCTTCAGACTGTGCGCTCGTCCCTCTGCACGCATGATGATAAAGCTGGGATGAGTTTTCTCCAGCATGGTTTAGAGTTTCTTAGGTCAAAGGTGGGACGGCGGGGGGGCAAACAGTCAGCCGTAGCGCTCATATGTCTCCTTTTCATCATCAAACCCTCTTACCGGGCTTCAAAGACATTCTTGTGTGAAGCCAAAGAGTGTGTCCTGTCTTTCCTGTGTCTGTGCACGCTAGATAATTGAACTATATGAAGTCTAGTACAATCTGGCATGCTAAACTGATAGTTTTTGGCTATAAAATCTCATTTTCTTTGGGATTTATTAAGAAATTGAGTGAATTTATTGAACATTTAATTTATTTTGTTTTGTTTTTTGTTTTGCTTTACTTAGCAATTGCCCCCATAACTCTGGCAAATTCACTATAATGGGAGTTGATTATTTTAGTTGGTGCACACGCTGAAGCTGACAGGAAATGGCCCTTTGTGTTTTGAGGAAACACACGGTGACTCTCCTGACACTCATTGTTCTGGTTGCCATGGCATTTGTTCTCTTGATGTTTGAAGTCACACCTTATGCACACACATTCACATTTCAGGGATTAGAAGCCTAAAATGTCTTCCCTTATCTGTGTTTTGTGTAATTATCATGCTCAGAAATGAGCTTTTGTTTCCTTTTGTTTTTCCTCCAATACAATGCTCATTGGTGGCTTTTAGACATTAAGCACTTTGTTCTCTGAAGCAGCTATTGAAGCAACACAGATTGGGAAAAGTGCTATAAATATAAAACAATGCAAAATCTTGAATTTACCCCCTTTTTCCTTATTGAAGGTTCTTGGTCTTATTTTTTCAGTTTATTTATCAGTGCATATTATTCTAAAACAAAACATATCTAAATATATAGATTGAAACAATTGGAACATTTAAGGATCATCATATTATAGGCATTCATATTATAGGAATTAGATACATTGCTACTGCTGTTTTATGTAGTTTATCTCTTTTTTCATTATGTTTTAGGTACATTGGCTTGTATGGCTTTTATTATAATGCAATAGTAATTAACTACATTTTGAATTGTTCTTGTCATCTTACTGGCAAAATTGTCTGATCACTTGGAAAAATAAAAACACATATATAAGTGCTGACAATTTTAATACTTATGATTAGGGGTTCAGTATTATATTTAGCGCTGCTAAATATGTTGAAAGTGGTCTGTGTTGTTTGTCTGTAGTTTGATGTCAGTGTTGATTTGCCTCATCATGACCCTGAAGGTCTAGAAATCTCGTATGTGTGGCACGCAAGCAGGCGTATGGTCATGTGTGTCCGGAAAACAGCACTGTACAGTATAGTGTGAATGAGTTGTGTATCTGTAGTGTGCTATTATCAAGATGAGTATAAAACACTCTTGATGCTCATATTGCTGTGGTATAATCAGACAATATCAGTGAATGCAGATACGCCTGCTCCTCTATTATTCACTCACAAAGGTTTCTTCAAGCATGTCTTCGCTGTTGTCCTAAGGCTGCTGTCCTCTCGTCCCAGATACATCCTGCTCGGCCAGCTCAAATATCAGCCTCCGCTGCAGGTTACGAGTTTAATGTTGCCCACACAGAGCTGCTGGGTTTTTTTTTTCACACAACAGAGGTTGTACAGATGTAGCCTCCTGCTAGATTTAATCGTAAACTGCAGATGGGGAGAGATGAACTTTTGCGGCAGCCTTATGGTGAATCTGCATGATGTAGTTGCTCTTTAAAAGTGTATGTATTGGAAGGGGAATGTGTAATGAAATGGGAAAATAAATGTATATATTCTTTTTCTTCTTTCAGGACTTGGAGTTCCATGGCGTGATGCGTTTTTACTTCCAGGATCGAGTGGCGGGGAACTTTGCCACAAAGTGTATCCGAGTGTCCAGCACAGCGACCACGCAGGATGTGATCGAGACACTGGCGGAAAAGTTCAGACCGGATATGAGGATGCTGTCTTCTCCCAAATACTCCCCTCTATGAGGTCCACGTCAGTGGCGGTGAGGTTTAGGAAACACAAATATCATCAAAATGCCATTTTGTGACTTTTTACTGTTTTTTTTTTTTTTTTTTTTTTTTTTTTTTTGTAAGTTTTGGGGCTGGTAAGATTTTTAAAATATTTATTTTTGAAAGAAGTCTGATGTTCACCAAGGCTACCTTTATTTGATCAAAAAAAAAAAAAAAAAAAAAAAAATACAGTAAAAATGGTAATATTGTGAAGTATTTTATTTTTTTACATTTTAAAATGTAATTTACTCCTGTAATCATTACTTCAGTCTTCAGTCCTACATGATCCTTCAGAAATCTTATTTATATGCTTATTTGCGGCTCAAAATTGTTTTCTTATTATTAGTGTTAAAAACATTAATATGTTTTACCATGATGATTTTCTTTGTAAAATTTTTATGTCCTTACTGTTATTTTTGTGCTCCCTTGCTGGATAAAAGTATTAATTTTAGCAACGCAACTCAATGTCACATTGTTGCATTAGGGAAAAGTCAAAATGCAGTTCATAATGCAACATTGCATATAGCTGCATACTTCCAGAGTATGTTTCTGACCCTAATGTTTTAGTTTATCTGGTTGCATTTGCTGCCACATTTAATATTTGCTCTTACTTTAATTCTAGAAAACATTCTGTCTTTTGCATAAACAATGTCAGGAAGGCCTCTTTTTTGCTTGTTTTTTTAGTAAAGTGAGAGCTTTATTAAGGTTTAGACTGTTCAGTATATTATCAGTTGTTCACCTGATAAAAACACTGAAAATGTGACTTTCTACAAATTTTCAGTGGACAAAAAATATCTGTAGTTTGTGTAAAAAAAAAAAAAAAAAAAAAAAAAAAACAAGTCATAAAACAACATTGACATTAAATTTCTGTAAAAGTTTGTAAACCCTTTCTCTGAGTAAATGTCATTTTTGAGTAAATGTCATATTTAATTAAATGCAGTAATTTGGAAAAAAATGGGTTTTTGAAATTCCTTGTGGTGTTTTTTTTTCTTCTCTTTTTTCTCATAAATGAGACTCATCTGGACTGTAGCCTTATTTTGGTTTCAGTCCACTCTGATTCAAGTTCATAGAGAGGTGATTTTCTGACTGGCATAATCTTTCTCTGTGACAGAAGAGAGGAAACTAGACTTGGACGAGAAAACCGCTGGTCGTACAGCTGAACTGGAAACAAAGACGACAGAGAGGGCCGCTTCGTGCTCAAGAACGAGAACGACATCATGCCCAAGGTGATGAAAACGTTGATGCAGACCAAAAGTTAGAAAACAAACCCGTCTTGCTTTCACAGAGCCTGGTTCTGTGGTTTGTTCTGCTTGAAAGCAGAAGCTATAGTTTTACGACGATTCACAGAGGGTGTCTGTGTTTGTTCCATGTTGGGTTTTTTTCTGCTCTTGGTTATAGTTGGAACAGCTTTTTTAGTCCCCTGCTGCTCAGACGGCCCCTGAAACCATCTTCTCCACAAGCCGACCCCATTGCACGTCAGTTTAAAAACCCTCTCAGGAACAAAAAAACACACAGGCATCAGCAGACACTTCATTTCCTCACTTAAGTGGAGCAGATCAATTTTTTTTTTCTTTTCGTTTTACTCCGTCTGTCTCTCTCTCTCTCTCTCTCTCTCTCTCTCTTTCTCCCACTTCAGTGTCTCTTAGTGTTGTGTGCAGCAATGCTCCCCAAAGAGACATAAAATAAGAGCTAGGAGTGTCTGAGTCTGCAGGAATGTGAGTTTGGGTGTGTGGGTGGTAGATCCCAACAACTTTCTGCATTTTAGGCTGTTTTCACTCTTTGTTTGATTGTTCTACCTTCTGAACCACGATATGTTTGAGTCATCAAAGTAAGCACTAGTGGCTTACTACTAAGGTGGATAAGTGTGACCATAAGTGTGGAAATTGTGATTAGGACGGATTGCTTTTTTTTTTTCAACTGTGAACTGAAAACGTTCTAAAAGTCTGCTGCTTAGTTGCTTTCAGCTCAACCATTTGATGATGTGGAGTTGAAGTGATGTTGTGGACATCTGTCTGGCCGCTCTCTTGTAGAGTAAATTGTTCAGCACGCTTGAATTTGAACTCTGCAATCCTTGCTTTGGCTCTCACTATTCACTCATAACGCAATATTTTTTGAAATCCTCTTGTAAATCTTTGGAGTGTTTCCTATGATGTATTGCAAAATCACAGCTGTGTTAAGAGCTCAGGTCAATAGAAACACATTGTTCCACATAATTTAGCTGTAAACTTTCACCCTTTAAAATTGTATGTGTTACTAATGCAATTAATAATTAAAAATAAATTAAATAAATATTCAATAAAAATGTAGTAATCTTAAATGAAAATAATATTAACTATAATAATAATAATGATTCAGAGAATTATTTAAAAATGTAAAAACATTTAAATAATGTTGTAAACTATTAGTATTATAACAAGAATGAATAAAAACTATCATTTAAAATCATTTGCATAATTAAAAAAATTAAAAATAAGTTAATGCACATTTCAAATAAACACAATTAATTCATTTTTTTTTAAATAAAGCAAGTGATGCAGTTTCATTTTTAAACATTTTTTTTCAAAATAAAGTTCCACTAAGCGAAAGACAAATAAACATTTAAAGAAGATGCTAAGAATTCATTCTAATTTTTTTAAACCGAGTTGTAGCCTACTCCGTTTGATATCCCACTGCAATTTTTCCTCAACATCTTTTTCTTTATTTTTCCACTTGATCTCTCCACCAGAGAACACTGACAAATGGCCCTGAGAAAGAGAAGGAGGGGGTGATCCAGAACTTCAAAAGAACACTGTCCAAGAAGGAGAAGAAGAGAAAAAGAAGAAGAGGGAGAAGGAGGCCTTTTCCAGAATTCCAGATGGAGACGATCACACACTGAACCGCGAGGATGGGTGAGGAGTATCAACTAATTGGGCTTGTATGATAGACATGCACATAAAGGCAATAGTCCTTTTAAAAGGGAAATAATAAGAGCATTTTTTAAAACTAAATCCATTCATTTTTTTTTGTGTCTCTTGCCTTAGTTATTCGTGAAAGGATTTTTTTTTGGTTTTCTCTTTATGTAGAATTGACTTACTTTTGTTCCTCTTTCTGCTAGAGAGAACTCCAGATTGGCTGCTGAAGTATATAAAGACATGCCAGAGACCAGTTTCACAAGGACCATTTCTAACCCTGAGGTGGTGATGAAGAGGAGACGACAGCAGAAGCTGGAGAAGAGGATGCAAGAATTCCGCAGTGGAGACGGTCGACCGGACTCAGGTTTGTGTGCCTTTAATACATCGACATAATCTACACTGACATACAACTGCCCAGATCTACATATGAACTCCTAAGTGATTATTTAGTAGGAGGCTTTGTTATCATTCCACATGCAAAGAGCCTAGCCAATCATAACAGAGAATATTTGCATATGGAATTCTTATGATCATATATGGAAACCAAATTACAAAAGTAGTTCATTCAGAACAGGACACAGACATGAGCATATTATAACTGTGCACATTTAATTTTGGTGCATTGTAAGAATTAAAAATCTATGGTCATTGAGCTTTTTCTGGAAGATAAATAGACTAATTTTATTGCTCTATATGTGTGTCTAGAGACTGTTTGGTGCAAAAATAGCTTAGTATTTGTATTTTTTTCATGTAAAATAGGCTATGATGTCAGCAGTTTGTCTCCATGGGGCAGTGAAAACTGTAATTATATAAAGAGAGCACTAAACCAGAGCCCTGGCAACTCCATTGCACTTGTTGGGACTTTCTGCCAATGAACCACCTACTTTCAAGTGGAAAACCATTCCAGACCTCAACATAAAACTTTATTTCTAAGCTCTGTTCACACTGACGCCTAAAATAGCCTCTCTGTCCTGGACAGACACGGATATTTAGATTTTCCAAGCTTATGTAATCAGGATAATAACGCATGTCTGTAGCCGAGGGTTTAGACCAGAGGCAAATCCTTAACGTGACACACGTAGAAAGGCTTCCAGTTACTCATCACATTCACCCCGTCCGGTAAGAGTTAAGCAGTGTGTGAACTGGTTAAAGAGGCTTAGTCGAGCACGCGGCTGGGTTTAGGTCCCAGTGTTGGGGATGTTTGAGTTCTCACGCTGTGTGCTGCCATACTAATAAAGTCCTTCAACCTACATTGGACACAGCCAAAATTCAGAACATAGGATGTTGTTTTAAGAGGAATATTTTCTGTGCTAATGCTGGTACCCTAAATATTTATAATTCATTTACTAGGCCATCAATAAAGGCCTTGCCATTATATCAGCCTGCCTTCATTGGATCTGACACAAGGTAGCTGTGCATGGAGTTAATGGGCATGATTATCAGCCAGTTCTGATAAATTGGCCACTAATCTGAACTATTAGTTCTTAATTCTCTTCTATTATCAGCCAATTTTAGTAATCTTGAAAAGCCAGGTATCATCTGATTAATTAATGATTAAAGCTACACTATTAGTTTATTAGTTTCACACAATCTCTCTCTTTCAGGAGGGACTCTGAGGATCTACGCTGATAGTCTGAAGCCAAACATTCCCTACAAGACCATCCTGCTCTCAACTACTGATATGGCGGACTTTGCTGTGGCCGAGGCTCTGGAGAAATACGGGACTGGAGAAGGAAAATCCCAGAGATTACTGCATTGCCCAGGTGGGGTTTAACACGGTGTGAGTTTTCAAATGCTTTCAGTGAGTTGTACTTTCCTATGATAAATGCAGCTCTGTCAGAAAGTGTTTTTAAAATCTGCAGGATGGATGAACTGATGAACATAGGGCATGTAAAATAATCATTAACAATGGACCTTTCAGTTCTGTGGAAATCTGTGTAAGTTTCTTCAGAACACCATGTGGGTGTGCTGTAGAGTTATAAAGCTGATTGAATGTCTCTGGCGTGTCCGGCTCTCTCCGTGGACCCCTCCTCCTCCTCTTGTGATCAAATCAGGCCTCTGCACGATCTGTCTTCCAGATTAAAGCCAGGAGCTGACATCTGCTTCACCTCTGCTGAGAGTAATTGAATTGTGCAGTTGTAAGGTGCCCCCCCGCCTGCGCACGTTTAGCACTGCACTGAGAGATGTGGGGATGAGGAGGAAGTGTAGAGGAGGAGAGCAGGAAGTGCTTGAAGTGGCCGGTCTAATCTGCTGTCAGCGAATGGCAAACATCGCTGTTGCTCACCAGCTCTTTTCAGACGCCGTCTCAGCCAATCACACCGAGAGTTTCTGTGGCATTGTAATATCCTCTCCCATCACTCTGGCCAATATTAATTACATACACAGCTCGTCCATAAAGCTGCTGTTAAATCATGGCACAGGGAGTGTGTACCTGTCACTAAAACAGGTGTCTAATGCCTGCCTGGAGTGCGCACTGTGAAATATTGGCATGCTCTGCCAAAGAAGTCAAGCTTTAGTTTGTTGGGTAAAAAAAAGTTGCCTTTTTAAGACTCTGAAAAGTGTGTGCATGTTTGCTTTGTGCAGGTGATTCATGTAAATGATAAACCAGTGAAGGAGGCCATACTAGACGACACAGATTGCCCTCTGCAGATCCTCAGAGACTGGACAAGCGATAAAGGTCAGCCACATGCCATTTCTTAAGCTAATTTTTGGACAAATTCTGGAGCTTTTTGGAACATGTTTCAAAAGTTTGGTGTTGATGTTTTTCAAAAAGTTTTTCTGAGCTCAAAGACTACATTTATTTGATAAAAATACAGTAAAAAAACAGTAATATTGTGAAATATTTGCGATTTAGAAGAACTGTTTTATATTTAAATCTAATTTATTCCTGTGATGCAAAGCTGAATTTTCAGCATCATTACTCCAGTCTTCAATGTCACACGATCCTTCAGAAATCATTCTAATATGCTGATTGGGTGCTCAAGAATATTTTTTTGTTATCAGTTTTGAAAATGTGTTCCCTAATATTTCTGTGGAAACAAGTCTTCTTTTCTTTTAGGATTCTTCTTCTTTAAAAAAAAAAGAAATTTAATTAAATGCATCCTTGCTCAGAAGATTTTTTTTTTTAAAGAATAAATCTTATTGATCCCAAACTTTTGAACTGTAGTTTAGATACATTTTATATTATTTATGCCTTATTTTTTACATGCTTAAAGTATTTGAATAAGTATAAGACATGAGCCTCTCATTTACACCATGTTATACCGCCCCCTGTTGACTTTAATGTGCTACTATGTCAATTTCACAGAGGCCTTAGTATTCCAGCTGAAAAAAAAGCGTCCTCCAGACTACGCACCAAGGAAAGGACGTAAACCCGACCAAACAGGATGGGGCCGCCTCACGGATCCATTCCTCCAGAGAAACTGCCCTACCTGGTTGAACTGAGCCCAGGTGACACACACAAACATATACTATAACAGGACATCCTCTTTCCAGGAACTTTAGAGCAGAAGCAGAGTCATTGAATGCTAGCAGAGCTGTTCCTGGATCAGTCGTGTTGATGTAAGCCTGCACTGGAGTTTCAGTTGCACTGATGTGACAGCTGTGAAGAGCGGCCCACTGATTGCCCGCTGACATTCACACATGAGTAGAGCTATGGCCAACAGATGAGTTCAGTATCTGGACCACTGTAGAGTCAACTAGTGAGATCCCTTAAATATACCTTAGTTTCACTCAAGTTGTTTTTTTTAGACTTGAAAATTCACATCATCTAGATCTGACCCTCACTAACACTGTCTCTCAGTCTAACTGCTTCTTGCATACTGTTCCTCCCCCTGCTACGGCCACAAGTAACCCTGTCACTGCATTTATAACCAATGCTTTTTAACCGCAAAGAGTTGAGCAGGAACTCTCCTGATGTGTAATGACACTGTATCTATACTAGAGGCAACCAACGTCGCATTGCATAGACAAAAAAGGCTGTCTACAATGAAAGCTCACTTCAAAAGTTCACTAACCAATCAATGATAACTTCAGGAACAATTCATTGGGTGACTTTTATTTTATTTACAACAAAAAACAATTGTACTTTGCATGAGATATTTTTATAATATAAAAACATTTAAGTAATTTCTACGAACTTTATCTGTATTATATTGTTGTTATATTAAATGACTGTATATTATTTTTTGTTTAATAATAAGCAATTTATTTTGTTTAAATATTATTTTATGGTATATTATTTGATATTATTAATTTTGACTTTTCTATTTAATAATATACTATGTACTATGTATTTATTCAGTTTTATGTATTACATAATAAATACTATGATATTATAATATATTTTAATATTAATAAAACTTTAATAATTTCTTTATTTAATATTATACTTTATATACCAAATTGTTTGTTTAATATACTATTATACTATTTTTATTATACTAAATATACTTTATATATTTATATATATTATGTATTAATGTATGTAAACAAGTCTTATGTTTTTATATTACAGTATATTACATTATTTTTAAATGATTATATACTCAGTTAACGTTATTTTATATCATTTATTATTATTTTTTTATTTTATATTACATTATATTGTTTTAGAATATATAGAGAGGAAAGAAAAATACTTAATAAAATACTCATAAAGTACTTTTATATTATTTTTTTTTTAGTATTTTTTTAAAATAAATACACAAGTCATACCAAATCAAATTATTGATTTACACTTTCACGAAAAAAAAAAGAAACTGCACAATCCTTAGCCAAATTGCTTCTAGTGTAGACTGTTTGTTGATTATAATGGGAGAATTATGGTTTTGTCATATTGTGACGTGCTGTTGTCCGATGTAGATATGGTGTAGTATTGGTCGTGAGGGTTCTCTGGGCCTTGGAAATTGAGATTTGATTGACATATTCACTCCTCTCTGGAGTGTGTGTCAGCTGACAGACTGAACCACTTGCTTACGGCGCTTTTTTCTCTTTCTTGCTGCGTTTGGTACTCTTTGGCTTTTCCTCTCTCTGTATCACTCTCGCTTTTTTTCTCTCTCTCTCTCTCTCTCTCTGGCGTTTTGTTGGCGTGTGTCGGTGTGTGTCCCGCCGTTCTGTCTGCTCCTGGCTCCTGTGCATGTGTCCCATCCTAGGGCGAGGGAGTCACTATGCCTACTACTACCGTCATCATGAAGGTAACACAAACCAGCCTGCACATCCCACCCTCCCCCAGCTCTACTCTCTCTCTCTCTCACACGCTCCGAAAGAGAAGCTATAAAAACACTTCTGCAAAAATGAAAACTCACTGACCTACTTGGTGTTTTTGTGCCCTAAAAGTAATGTGTGCAGTTATGTGGTCAAATTGTTGGCACAAGAGGAGATGGATGTGGTACTTTCTGGTAAAGCATATAGTTTTATAGCACCTTAGGGCCTTTCGCACCACTTTAGTTCCAGAACTAAATGTACAGTACTGAAGTACTGGGACGATTTTGCGTGAACTGTTTCCCAGTACCATTTAAAGGGTTGCATTCGCACCGAGAGTGTGTACTAGGACGTGACGTAAGCCGGTCGACAGCGATGTCATTTGTGCATGGTATTCAACAATGAAAGCAAAGAAGAACAACTTTAACAACAGGAGGAAGGAGGACGCTGTGATCGGAGCTGTGTTTTTGTTGTCTCGTGGGTTTCACAATAATGGACATGGAATGTTGACGTATACGTAAAGCGATTGAAAGAATGGAAAGCAGGACTAAGAATCTCCAACGACAACTGGCAGTGCTACAGTATATTTGCTACAAGTGCCTGCACTTCAGTCTCCATATATTTATCGCTGTTTGTCATACTTGGTAAATAAGTTGATACAATGTTTACAGTATGTTACACAGTGTTTTAAATCATGGCGGATGAGGGCGTTTTCGTAGCATCTGGCCAATCAATGTCTACCTTACTTCACGGGTAGTACCAGTTGTGCTGGTTAGACCCTCCTCTGGAGTAGGAGCTTAATTTGGTTCTTGAAAAAGCCAGTCCGGTGCTAAAATTGCACCCAGTTTCCTATGGTGCGAAAACGCCCAAAAGTGGGTAGTTCCACAATTAGTTTCTGGTACTATGAAAAGGTTCCTGCGGTGCGAAGGGCCCTATTGTTCCTTGTATTGGTACAAAGTTTCCCAGCATTCCCCACTTAGACTCTTACGTAAGTGTAAATATCATAGGGTATTATTTACAGTGTATTCATGGTAAGAGATCCTTGCCTAAAAGTCTGTATTTTTGATTTAACAAAGTGTCATAAAATAACTATAAGTCGCCTAGGCTGTCTCAGGGTTTTGTCGACTGGAAAATATACTTTTCCCAAAATATATACAAACGGTGCTCTAACATCAGTATTATGAAGATATTTTGACACAATGTCATATTTTAAGCCTTATTCCCTTCTTTTACTGTCTGTGCTTTGCATTTTGCTTACAACTCCTAATTGCCAATCATCTCACTAATCTAAGAATTTTAATACAAACCTAACCATCCCATCATCATTTACAACCCAGGATTTCCTATTAAAGTTCATTGTTTCTCAGCAAGTTCTAAGAATTCTGATCAAATTCCAATTTCGGATAGCAGAAGTGTCTATGTTTTTGCTCAGTGTTCATGGAAGGTATTTGATGATTATTAGTAAGGATATGTCACGAGGGATGACTAGCCATTTAATGACCAACTAGTTGATTAGTGAGGTCAGTATTTATATACAATACCATTCTAAAGTTTGGGGTCAGTAAGATTTTTTTTTTTATGTTTTTGAAAAGTCTCTTATGCTTAGCAAGGCTACATTTATTTGATCAAAAGTACAATAAACAGTAATATTGTGAAATTTTACCTTTTTTTTTTATTATTATTATTTACATATTTTCTAAAATGCAGTTAATTCCTCTGATGGAAAAGCTGAATTTTCAGCATCATTACTCCAGTCTTTAGTGTCACGTGATGCTTCAGAAAACATTATTATATGTTGATTTGCTGCATAGGAAACATTTCTTATTATTAAGAATGTGAAAAAATGATAAATGTCTGTAATAAATGATAAATGTTGATACATTTTTCTGGTTTCTTTGATTAATAGAAAGTTCAGGAGAATAACATTTACTTCTTTAATTCTTTTGTTACATTATAACTGTCCCCTTTTTTATCATTTTAATGCGTTCTTGCTGAATAGAAGTATTAATTTCTCACTGAGGTTTTGAACGGTGGTGTATTTTTAGTGTCAGTGCTTTAATTAGCATACTGTACAACCCTGGAAAAAACCCTCTCGGAGGAGTTGCGTCTTTAAGTTCAGGATGGAAAACAGCCTAATTGCACAGTAGTTTAGTTAGCCCATTGACTAGACGAATTTAGAAACATAGTTTTACATATTCTTAATTACATGGCCCAAAGCACAGAAGTGACACTAATGAGTTGTGCAAGAATGCTTGTGTTTTGAATCGAGTGTGAGTGAAATGCAGACAAACGCACAACGTGTGTGTCTCACTGCTCTGTGGCTGCTCTGCAGATGGCTCAGACTCCAGGGATAAACCCAAACTTTACAGACTTCAGCACAGCGTCACTGAGGTCGGATCTGAACGAAGTGAAGATGGAAACATTCAAGTAAGATGACATTTTCAGCGAAGTAGTGAAGAAGAGTGTGAATGGTGAAAATACGTTTTAAAAACACATCCCTGATTTTGTCGCACCGCAGCTGTTTGGGCCTGGGATTCTGCCTCACCACTGTGACCTGATGCATGCGGAAGGGCTTGTGACCGTGACCCCTGTCAGTTTGGACGCTGAGACGTTCGTGGATGGACAGCGGATCTCCGACACTACGGTTTGCTGCGCCAGCGGCGTGACGCTCCAGCTTCGGAGCCACTCACGTCTTCAAATTCGTAGACCCCAGCTATGACCAGGCAGCATGTCCAGTAGAGACCCAGGGCCCATGCTGAAGGGCAGACACAAATCAGGGTGAGTCATATTTATTTTTTACCCAAAAAGAGCTGAAAAGCAAATATAACCTGATACGAATCACATTGAGTGTGTCCAGAAAGATTTGAACTCATACAATTGTCTGATCCCTTACTGACCAGCTGTGGCAGCGTAGCACAATGAGCCATCTGTTGTACTGTGTAACATTAGAACACAGTGATGGGGAAGCTTCTTTGAAAACTATAGCTTGCCAAGCTACTTAAAAAAAAAAAAAAAAAAAAAGAAGTCATTAGCTGTATTTAAAGCTACTAACAAAAAAGTAGCTAAGTACATTGAAGATATTTAATATCTTTATAAAAGGATCTTAGCTTGGATGACAGCATGAGAATGTAATAGGTGATTGATACTAAAATCAACTAACACAAACTATGAAAAACACTTTAGTTTCTATATCAGAGTCAAAAACATGTTGAACAGCCACCTTTAACTATAAAAATAAGTATAAACCAACTCTGACTTCTGCAGATCATGGAATGGATCGTGAATCATTCTTTTAAATCACTTGATTCAGATGAATCATTTGTATGATGCCATTTCACCTAAATTGATCTAACAACTTTTCAGTGCTACATTTAAGGGACAGTTTAGGAGAGCCTGTTTATTGTGTCATATTTTTTCAGGATTTTGTGATTTTAATAGAAAGTTTTTTTGAAGTTTTAATTCAGGGCTTTAAGAGCTCTAGTGATATGCAGGTTATTTACAGACACAGTTTTACACATGTCACAGGAACAGAGCAGATAATTAATTACGTTTGACCCCAGTATCTGGTGTGAAAGAGGGTCGGTGAAAATAGTAATCTTAAAGGTACAGTAGCAAAAACCGATGGTTTAGTTCCAAGAGATGGAGTGACACTTGAAAGTGATTATGAAATAACGTAATAATGGCTCTTTGTGGTGCAAGAAAGGTTAATAAACAGTATAAGTTGATGTCAAAATTCTTCAAAAGTGGAGAAAACACACAGTTGCTTATGAGGTGTTCTGTACTTGTGGAGCCATTAGATGGCAGTATTTCAATGTCTAAGTGTCTTGCTTGCGTGTTCTGGTTTGTTTTGTTCTCACTTTATGATGCATGTGTGTTTAACTCTCTGGTGTCTCTCTGAACGACCAGTGCGAGTTGTGTTATGGGATGCTCTGCTGCCATGGCAACAGGAGTTTTTCAGGTTTTGCATGTGGATTTTCTCTGCAGTGACCGTCCCTGTCAGATTTCTAGTGTTAAATGCAGCCTTTACTGTGAGGAACTGTTGGAAAAGAGGCTGGGAGAGTGACCCGGAGAGGGTGAGTGGAAGGTTATGTTGGCCACAGGCGCTGAGAGACTCTATAATCTGATCAGTGTGGGTTGGAGAGGGGTGTGTCCCAGTGTCATTTCAGAGAGAAACAGTGTGTTTTGAGACAGGGCGGAGTGTAGTGACGCTTTCCCACCAACACACACACACTCTTCACTGTACTCCGCTGTTAAACATATCAGACAGGAGCAAGAGGAGTGTAGAGCTGTCCTGAGTGAGTTCATCCACATTTTACACGTGTTTCATGGAGCATAAACGCTTCACTTGAGTTATCAGGTGACTATGAAGATTTGTTGTGCTTGTTTGTTATAAAGCAAAACTATTAACAGTGCCGTGTTTTTGTTTATCTAATCATAAAATGCTAATTAAAACATTTTTTTAACGTTAATTAAACTATTGTAGGTTTGTTCAGAAACCTGTGTTTTTAATGGTAATATTGGTTGATTGTGTGTGTGTGTGTGTGTGTGTGTGTGTGTGTGTGTGTGTGTGTGTGTGTGTGTGTGTGTGTGTGTGTATACAAATGCATACACACACATTCACATACACTACCATTCAAAAGTTTGGGGTCAACAAGATTTTTTTAAAGCATGATACTGTTCATAAGTACAGCATTTTTTAAAAAAAGAGATCTTTTGTAACATACCTATTTCGTTTTACTGTCATTTCTGATCAAATAGATTACATTTTTGCTAAATAAAAGTATTAATTTCTTTGGTTTCAAAAAATCCCCAAATGATAATATAATATAATATAATGTAACATAATATATATGGATTCATACGTTTATTGTTTGTGTGAAAAGTGGGGAAAAACAGCATAGCCTCAGGATATGGAAGGGAAAAAATGTTTCTACAGTACATTGATTGCATTCATTTTAATGTTGTTTGAACAGGTCCACATTAATTGTATAATACACTAATTTTCCCAGCCCTCTCATTAGTAATAGTTTATTCTTATTTTGTTATTATGGACTTTGTTTGTTGTTAGTGAACATTTTCTCCTGGTTTAGCTTCTTTTAAGTTTTTCTAGAATTTAATTCCTGTTTCTTGTTTTGGGGTTTCTGAGGTTTTTTTAACACAACTTTTAATGCAAAGTAATCCCATGTGCATCCTATTGACATGCCATGTGGACATATGCAAAAATTAAATCTGCGTTCATTTCAGGCCATTCGTCATAATGTCTAGGTTCAGTTAGGTTCCTTTCCTGCTTGATTTGTGTTGTTGACGTCTCCTTATTACTGCTCTCCTTGTTGAAAGTGTTTGTGGCGGTAGGTAAGCAGATGTCTCTAATCTGATGTCCTGGTTTTTTGCTGGATTACAGCACGGCCCCACATGGATTGCTTTGCTGATGTCTCAGTCCTTGTAATATCTGATTCTGTTTAATTGTTGTGTTATGTGGACGCCATGTAGGCGCTGGATGGCATGTTTTTTTCATACTGCAGGGTAAATGCAAAGAATAGTAGTCTATATGCGCTACTTCTCCCTTTTCGAAAGTTTGGGATGGGTAGTTAGCAATTTAAAAAAAAAAAGGTTTCTTGCTCTCATCAAGGCGCCCTGCAATTTTTGTGTCTTAGAAAATAATGTAAAAACACAAATATTTGCCCTTAACCCAAAATTTTTTTAAAATGATTGTTTGCTCTTTTAAATTTATTGTTTGTTAAATGTCATTTATTCCTGTGATGGCCCAAAGCTTGAAATGTTCAGGTATCATTTTGATCACTATCAGTGATTTAGGGACAGTTTGATTGATTTGCATGGTAAGAGAGAGAAAAAATTCAGAGCAGGGCATGTTTTGAATTTAAGAAATTAAGTTGTTTGTGGTTGCCAATTGTCACTTGTCGCATTAATACATCACAATACAGGCTGTTTTTTTTTGGGCTTAATAGGTTCAGAAATCTACATTTTGTAATGTTACTTGTTTTTTTTGGAGTTACATAATGTTAAAAGCTGTTTTCCACATTGTTGCCAAGCTTAATTTATTATCAGTATAATCATGTCTTTTGGTTTGAAGTCCATCAAGTTCCCTTTAAAAGTACTGTACTTTTTCATTTGTAAAGTTATTCAATTCACTTGGATTATCCAAAATGTAATATTACAACATGGTTTTTTTAATATGTAAAGTGTTTCTAGCTGGAAAGTAATTAAATGACTCTCATGGAAAAATGACTCCCCAAGCTGCCACGTATAGATGATTCACCTGAATATACTACTGTCCTCTACATATGAACCCCAAAGAGCTGGAAAACCAGTGAGCCTTTGTAATTTTGTTACTTTACAGGTTGTTGTATTTTGTTAACAAAACACTGTTGTGGCTGTATGTTTAGGCTGTGGGGTTGCCTAATTCATCTTAGATTGAGTCAGAATATGACGGCGTGTTATTCGTTTGTCTGCGAGTTCTGTGCTCATAAACACACACCAATGTATCTGGTGTGTTCATCAGGCTGTGGGCCCGCCCGCTTGCTTTTTTGCTTTTGTTTGACTTTCCATTCAGCTCAGGTTTTATGTAATTGTGTTGTTTTAGAGCATACGACAGGTGATTATATTAGTGTGTGGTCTGTTTGTTTGGCCCACTGATACTGTTTACTTCCTTGTCATCTTGCTGAAATGAAATGATTAACTCCTACCACCCCATTTTTTTGTTTGTCTACTCTGTATCCAGGAAGTGTTACCAGAGGACGCCCGTTTGACCTTCAGGAGGATGCAGGGAACGTTCGATCCATTGGGTGGCTGCTGCTCTACCTAAAGACAGCAGTCGGGTTGCCACATTTGCTGTGCCTGCCTTTCAGATCTCTGTGCATGTTTTTGTGTGTTTTGTATATGATGCGGATTATTTGAGTGGTTTCAGAGCTCCGGGATAGTTGGAGATGGAAGCGGCACCAGCGAAAACAGTTTGAAAAAGAGCCTGGTGACTGTGAGAAAACCATGATTAAGCGGAGCGCAACAGCAGGACTTTTTAACAAACCATGCGGGCCAGGTATAGAATTGATTCGTTGACACTGTGTGCTTTTTCTTTTTTTTGTTTGGGCCAAATTGAGATTGTTTGAGGCCATAAACCATTTAAAAATATTTAACGCCCAATTAATTCATGTTAATTCAGAAGAAAAGGGAAAACAAGGTTATATGGTTTTTTATTCAGTTTGATACTAGGATTTTGTTTAAATGTATCGACCCTTAAATGTCTTGACGTTGTCAGCCTTTAGGGTTCTGTTTTATTTCTATCAGACTTTTGCAAAAATGCCTGTGTTTGGTATTATAATATTAGCCCCTTGACATTCAATGTAAAATGTAATTTTTTTTTTTGTGTGGTTGGGGGGTTAATTTGATATATTTAAATTTATTTTGATGTAATTATTTTGATTATTATTTTGCCAAATAAATTGAGTGATGGCATTATTAACCGATTTTACGTTATTTAATTTCAAAACACGTTTGTTTATTATGTATTTTTCTATAGAATCATGGCATATAGAAAATAAAAGCCAACTGTGGGGTTGGGTTCATAATGTTCCAAAAGAAATTTGGAGAAATCACTCAATATTTTTATTAATGTATAATGAATAATGAACAAAGTAAAAGCCTTGGCGCTTTTGCGGCATTTTTTTTTAGAAAGTATTTAAGTAGTTAGTTTGTTAATTATATGATACTAAATTATTTAGTTATTATTATTTTACGGTAAAAAAATCGCAATTACTTTAATTTTAAGAAATAATTATTATTATTTTATTAACACCTTTTATTTTTTACAATTTTTAAATTAAAATATAAAGGTGGAATGTTTATTCTTTTTTATTAAGTAATTTTGATCCTACCCTATATTTTTCACAATATCGTATATTATTGATAATTGTTTTATTTATTATTTTTATTAGGATGATCTTTGTAGAATGCATATTAAGAATTCTGTGGATTTTCCTCTGCAGACAGAGTAGAAAATGTGGGGGGGGAAAAACAAATGATGTATGTTATTGGATGCCGAAAGCAATTGCACATGCTAGTTACCATTCTCTGTCCGTAAGCAGCAGGTTTTTGTGACACGTCAGCTTGTCAGTCAGTGAGAGGTCTCTATGGAGTCGGGTGACCGGGTACACGGTTTCTATATGTAACCTAACACTCTTCCTCTGTGATGAACCTGAGACACCTGATGCCCGCTCCGCTCACTGGCTTCAGTCTTGTCATCAATAATCCACGTGAATATGAGAATGCTCATTCAAACACACACAGCACAGTTTGGCATCTGTGGACAGGATGTTGTACGGCAGGACAGGAGCAGGGTCTCTAGAGCGGTGGGCGGTCTGTAGACAGTGTGTCAATCTGTCCTATCTCAAATGGTTCATCGAGCAACAATTCTTTCCCCGCAGGTCCCAGGATGGCCCAGAACTCATTCTGCCGGCCAGCATCGAGTTCAGGGAAAACTGTGAGTACCACATCCATGTGCAAAGCAAAACCAATTGATCTGTGCTGGTTTAATTTCAGCGATCTGATCTAAAACTGGGTCATGTGAGTTGTCTGGTGTGTGGCGGCTTTTTTAATGTTCTGTTTGTTTTCATGTTTTGTCATTGGTTTTTTTGCCGGGTGTTGCAGACACAACATAGTATTTCCACTTGACCTGGTTAATGCCTTTGTAGTTTCTTTTACTGGCTCTCTGCTGATTATAAAGCAAAACAGCCAGCTAATTATAGAAAATCGCATGGTTTGCTGCCTCATAGATCAGTGGATGGGAATTATTGATGACTGCTAAAAAAAACTGGTTTTTATCATTAAGTCAGTTCAAGATAAATTATATTGTAATTTAAAAAATTTTGTCTGTCCAAATATCGGAAATCCAGAACAAAAAAAAAAAAATGCCGAAATGATAATAGAATATTTAATTGTCCCAACCATGCCATTAGGTGGCAGGAGTGAGTATTATGCCAGAAAGCCAGCAGTTTCCTTTTGTGTAGATGCATGGATGGACTGAGGCCTAGTACCGCTTGGCATATCAAAACCCCAGAGCAGATAATCACCCACTATATGTTTCATTCGCATTTCTACATTTACAGTTTTCCTATTTAGCTCAAAGCATCACAAAATAAGATGACAAACTCCTGTTATGTGTTGTACTTTTATGTTTGTGGTTGTATGTTGTGTCTTATGCGTCATGTTATATCTCATATTATCTGTTGAGTTATGAAATATGTTATGTGTTGTTATGGTAATATGTGGTGTCATGTTATGTGTTTATATGTTTTGAAATGTTATGGTTTTGCGGTGTTATGTTATGAGTGTTATGTGTCATGACAGTCATGTTTTGTGTTATGATGTGATATAGGTATGTTGCATTATAAAATGTGTTGTGGTTTGTTTTGTTGTGTTATGTCTTTATGTTTATGTTATGGCTGTGTTGTTTGTATGTGTTATTTTAGTTTCAGTCTTCAAATCTGATATAGCTGAGCAGCTTATAAAAATATATCTACATACATGTTTTCAAACAACACGTATACTTTGCAAAATGGAATTCTGGTTGTAATGAACTATTATACTACAGTAGATGTTTCCACATGCTTTTCACTGTGAGCTATAATATAGCGTGATGATCAGTAACGTGGAGTTTACAACTCAGGTGAAAGGCAAAAAAAAACAAAACATGCATGTGCAACTTTAATGGTAAATTAAATTTACATGCTAACATCATTCATCAGAGCTGCTTTCTCTATCCCATGATTCCCCCATGTAGCCGAGGATGCCTTCCTGTCTGCCATCATTACACTACACCAACAGCTCAACGGTGCATTTCAAGCTGTCTCCCACCTATGTGCTGTACATGACCTGCCGCTACGTCATGTCCAGCCAATACCGGCCCGACATCAGCCCCTCTGAGCGAACGCACAAGGTCATTGCCATTGTCAACAAGATGGTGAGCATGATGGAAGGAGTTATCCAGGTGGGGTGTTGGCCATTTTTACTAGAATAATCTTCTGATAGTAATTATTGATCTGAATAATTTTTTACAGTGAAAGTTGTGACTTTATTATATTATAACTGTATTATTTATACTTTAGAGATATCGCTGTAGCTCTGATGTAGAGATTTGTCTGTGAAGTTACATTATACATGCTTTTGTAGTTGTAGTGTTAAAGCTTGTTTCACTCTGCTTCATCGATTCAGGTCATTGCCCTCAGCAAACACGTTGCTAAAACATTACTGCACTCAGTGTTCCCCTGTGTTTGTTGTATGTGGATGTCTGTACGTGTGTGTGTGTGTTAGAGTGTGTGTCTCTGTGCCTTGTTTTACCTGATTCATGCACCATATTTTCCCAGCAGCCCATGGTTCAACAGCTTCTGATTGTCACCAAGTTGCGATATTGATATTTTAAATTTATTAATTTTTTTTTTTTCGATACAAAATTTTCTTGTTGCCTCTGGAAGAAGAAATGTTTTGTATATACATTATGTGTTTTTAAACGTTTGGAGTCTGCAAGTTTTTTTTTTTAATGTATTTGAAAGTAGTTCTTATTCTCACCAAGTCTGCATTTATTTGATCAAAAAATACATACATATTATTATAATTCAAAGTTTCAGTTTTCTATAAGAGTGTGTTTTAAAATGTAATTTACAGAAATCCTTAGAAATAATATGCAGATTTGCTGCTTGAAACAGTTATGTTTTCATTGAAAGCATTTGTTTAAGCCTTTTGATAATTTTTTTCAAGATTCTTTGATGAATAGAAAGTTCAAATCTTTTGTAACATTACAAATGTCTTTACTGTCAATTTGGATCAATTTAATGCATCCTTGCTGAATAAAAGTATTCAGTTTCTTTAAAAAAAAAAAAAAAAAAGAATTGTGCTCTATCCCAACCCTTCTTGTAAATATCATGAAACAAGACTGATTATCAGTGCTTGAATCAAACTCAGTGAATCATGAATCACACTCAATGATAATGATTACAAATTATGGCCAGGCACAAATTCTACAGAACAGTGAAATCGCTCACAGTAACATGAACGAGGAGTCGTTGCTTATTTGCATAAAGTTAAACCTTTCTTCTCGACTGTCAAGTCACTGCATACGGCCTCATTGGATCGCCAATGTTCACTTCTATCATTTGCTCACCACAAATAACTATATAAACGCCTCTTTACAGTTCAGAAATGATGTCCACATGCTCTCTGTTTGTTTATCTTGTTTGGTCAGCGCCTGCAGGTTTTGAGTGGCCCACCCAAGTATTCAAAATTTATATCTCATAGTCTGACAGCAATTTTCAAATGCAAATAGTTTTTTTTTTTTTTTTTTTTATTTTTATTTTTAATAGATCTTCCATTTAACAATTGAAAAGACTGCTGGTTACAAGACCAGATTGAGTTTAGCATCTAAAATGAGAAAACAGACTGTTGTTTATATAAACGGATACAGTCTGTCTCTCTCTCTCTCTAAAAAAAAAAAAAAAGCTAGTGTCATAATTAATTCAAATGTTTATTTTCTTTTTCTGAATTTTTGGTTAATCAAAAATCTTAAGCCTCACATGTTAAAGGACCTAAACTTAGAAAACAAGAAACATAATCTCAGAAAGAGAGGGAATTAATGTAAGGCTCGGTAGCAAGAGATTAGGATATTTGGATTTTTTTTTTCTTTGTTATTTGAAGTAACTTTTTATCTACTCATATCAAAATGTTCAGTAGTAGGTTTGTCATTAGTCAAATCCTGATTGTTAACATAGTTTTAAAATCATAGTTTTCTCTTAAAACAAAAATAAACATTTGCTGCTTGTTATTGCTATTTATTATAGACAGTTATCTTTTTTTTTTTTAACCTTTCATGATTTCACAAGCACATTAGCACTATTGTTCAAAAGATTTTAAAAATATTTTGAAAGTAGTATATTATGCTTACCAAAAAATTATGCATTATTTGATCAAAAAATACAGTAAAATAGTAACATTATTTAGATTATATTATATTATCGTAATGTAGTATTGTGATGCAAAGCTGAATGTTCAGCATCATGAAGCTCCAATCTTCAATGTCACATGATCCTACAGAAATCATTTTAATAGCTGATATGGTGCTTAAGAAATATTTCTTACTGAAGTTAAAAAAGAGCATTTATCTAGTGATCTGTAAATGTCATCCTTGGCATCACAGAAAAGCAGCTGTATCTTTACACTTCAGCATTAATTATCAAATCAAATAAAATTGCTCTAGATGACTTGGACGTCCCGTACAGCAGTGAGTGTGAGAAGATGATGATGTGACCTGTCCTGTGTGAGTGTGAATGTCTGTGTTTACATGCCTGTGAATTCTGTCCCATGCCATGGCTGTTGTTGACAGTCTCTCTCTCTGTCCTGTCGGATGTCTGTCCCCCCACCCCCTCTTCCCCCACACCTACTATCTCTACAGGAGATTGCTGAAGGTGATCAGGTAGGAGTTTGCACTGCTAGGGAGGGCGTCTCATTCTTCCTGTTTCTCTCTCTCTCTCTGTTCTATCTGTCGGCTTGGCTTCTTCTTCCATGCCTCTTTTATCCCCCCATAACAGAAAGCAAACAACCCAAGCCAACTAAGTAATCCCTCCTCCTACAGCTGGACGCAATCGTTCATAACCCCTCATTACGACTCAACCTGGACCATGTGATACTAAAAACAAACTCTGATTGCGGCAACATTTTAATTGCGGCATCTTCCATTTTTGACCTCTGCTTACTGCACTTCAGTGTGGATGAGAGACTACCCCATGTTCTTTTGCTTTTTTTGGAAACTTTAAATTTCCTTTTCATTTGACTCATATCTGTGGTTAACGTCATTGTTCTTATGGATGCGTCCTGTGGCCAGTATGACGTATTCGGGAGGGTCGGGCGGGGGGTTGCTGTCGTCGTCACGTGGGATAGACGTGTGCAGGTATACACAGAGGTCCAGTTGCTTCTGGACCGTGTGTATCCCTTCTCTGTGTTGCAGGGATTTGGGATCCAGAGCAACCAGTCACCGCAGCTTCCCAGTCAGTCGTGCCTAGCTTGAGCTAACTCTAACACATGAATGATTTCTACTCTGTCTGGACGCGGTGACTGGTTGTTGGAGGCCGGGAGGGTTGGACAGAGGCACATGTCTATCCCGGGAGTGCTACTCAGTGCTTCTCATGGCTGTAACTCTTTTCTTTGTTGTTTGTACGTCAGATTGTTTTGCTTTAGCTGTGTGTAACGGCCCATCTCTGTGCATTACAGAAACAGAAGAACATCGCCGGGGCTCTGGCCTTCTGGATGGCTAACGCCTCAGAGCTGCTGAACTTCATCAAACAGGACAAGGATCTGAGTCGCATCACGCTAGATGCACAGGATGTCCTCGCTCACCTGGTTCAGATGGCTTTTAAGTGAGTGTTTGCATGCACATGCATATTTACAATAAACATTACCCGTGTTTCAAACCTAGTGAGCTGAGATCTTATACAACATATTTTCAATTTATATGTTTATTAAAATAAAAATTTAAAGTTCTGGGCAATGATTAATCGCTATTAATCACATCCAAAGTAAAAGTTTTTGGGTACATGATATATGTGAGTGTACTGTGTATATTTTATTATGCATATATGTATATAGAAACACAAATATAGTATATATTTAGAAAATATTTGTATGTATATATTTATATTCATATAATTTATATTATATATATATATAATATATATGTTTATAATATATATATATATATATATATATATATATATATATATATATATATATATATATATATAATTATTTTTTTTCTTAAATATATCCATGTATATGTGTGTATTTATGTGTACATATTAATATACAATGTGTGTATATATAAATATATATTAACCAAGTAGTGTATATAATATGTAGATATAGAGTAAATAAAATGTTCAATTAAAAAACAGGTTTGTTATATAAAATGTTATAAAATAAATATGTATGTATTTAAATTAAATATTTGTAAATAAAATGCAATTTAAACCTTAAATATTTACATTCTAGATAAATTTCAGGACTATTTACCATATCATGTGAAAACAATCCATTTAATTGTAATTGATCATTACATAATTTAACTGTAACTGGTCAATTACAAAAGTGATTTGTCAAATAAGTTCATACTGTGTTCCTGTAACCATTATCAGGCGGCAGGATGTGCTGAATGTAAGGAATGTTCTGGGTCTGGCTTGTGTTGGCGGGGATGTAGTTTGGGTGTATGAGAGAGAGTTATGGTCCTGGGGCTGGTTTTCAGCATAAACAATGTGGTCGGAGCGCCTCCGTTTCCTTTAAGCATTGGAATGACCAGCTGAAACAACTGCGCTTTTGTGCGGGTTGTGCGGTTTGTGAAGCGGCCAGGTCTCAGATTTACTGTGGGATTCTTCAGGAAGTTCCTTTAGGCCCTTGATGGTGGATATATGGACACTAAATAATGTGTGTTCCTGCAGATACCTGGTGCACTGCTTGCAGGAGTCGGATCTGAATAACTACATGCCAGCTTTCCTGGAAGATCCCGATGAACAGAACCCACAGAGGCCCAAGATAGGTGAGCAGAGACCCAGTCTCATGTTTTCAGATGCAAGTCACCTTTATTTTATATAGTGCTTTTTATAAAACAGATAGTATAAAGAGCAGCTTTAGGTAATAAACTAAATAAAGGAATAAACTAATTCTGCCATGTAAAGCAGCTCTAAGACAATGGTGTCATTATTCAGCTCAAGTCAGTTCAGTTTTGCTTTAGTTCAGTTAGTAACTGTGTATGATTCATCAACAGATGCAGTTTTTCAGCCATCGTGTATAAAGTTGAGTAAATTAGTGGATTTGTTAAAGGAATCACAATTGAAAGAGTTATATGGGGCCACCTACTGTTGGGTTTTGAAACTAAACAGCAGATATATTCTACCCCAAAACAGTGATATCTTTTAGTTCCTTTACAGTAACTTACAACATCTTAATTTCTTTGTCCTTGATCACTGTAGAATTTGAAGTAGTCTAAACAACTAAATGTAGTCTCTATTTCAACTAAATGACTTGGACAAATGGACAAACTGCCCTCTTGACTAGAGCAGTATCAATGTCTTAAGCAACACAGAAATATGCGAATGAAAACTCGAACCAGAACCATGCAAAACATCTTAAGCAATAAGCAGCACTTTTTAGTTTCTCTAGAAGAGTGTTTTCCTAACCCTTTTGACAAGGAAACAATGTGATGCACATCAGGGACTAACCACAAAAAAAAAAAAACAACAACAAGCGTTCAAGGAGAATATAAAAAAAACATGTATTTTAAATGTTTTTCAACCTTTTGTATAAATATCTGTTCCAGCTAATAGAGGTAGTTCTAAACATTGCACCATTATAATTGCAAGTAAAGGAAATGATTGTATTGTTTCTGTTTATATTGTATTAAAGGCCCTGACTTTCCTCTTTTCCACAGAGGACGTTCTGCACACACTAACGGGCGCCATGTCTCTTCTGCGGCGGTGCCGTGTCAATGCGGCCCTCACCATTCAGCTTTTTTCACAGCTCTTCCACTTCATCAACATGTGGCTCTTTAACAAGCTGGTGACGGAGGCCGACTCGGGCCTGTGTTCGCACTACTGGGGCGCCATCCTGCGACAGCAGCTCAGCCACATCGAGGCGTGGGCTGAGAAACAGGGTTTGGAGTTGGCCGCAGACTGCCACCTCAGTCGCATAGTCCAGGTACCACCATGCAGATATATATATCAGTCTTTCACAGAGTTGTTTTTATAGTTAAGCCATTTTGAGTTAAGCTGTAGTCTATGCTATGTTTACTGCACTATATCAATCCCCTTACAGACACCTTTTAGCAATTTAGTAGTGCTGGGTTCATACCGAATACCTTCGTTTATTTTTCTTAAGAATTGAATTTTTAAAATACCTCAATACCAGTGTATGTCGTTTAAACAATGTTCGGAACACGACACTTTTTGAGAGAGGTCTCTCTTTTCACCGTTGCACTGTGGGAGAGCACAGCTGTATGTTACTAAGCGTGAAAGTTCCGAAACTGAAGCTGTAGAACTAGTAGAACATGATGACACCGAAGATTCGAAGAATTCATTGAAATTTGGCAAATTGAGGGGTTTTTATTTTTCCCAACAGCAAATTTAGTGCAAACAAACTATATACATATAACTGTATTATTGTAGAAATCTGTGGTGAAATACTTTTTTATTACTAGTAGTAGAAGGACTACTAGTGTTAATAGTATGTTTATTCAAATTAAATATTATATTTTCTTATTTGTAATATATACCATTTGTCTGTATAACATGGTAATACATAGACTATATTCATTCTTGGAGAGAATATTGGTAGTGTCTACATGGTACTTCTAGGATGTTCTAGTTTGAACAAAGGTGGCACTTGGCCTGAAAGTTTTAAAACCCTCAGTCCTAGTTACATGGAATATGAACCAGTAACTGTCCC